>NC_057806.1:239956131-240256131 GCF_018294505.1 Triticum aestivum
CTCCTCTCTAATTGCTTTTCATCGTCTCTTTGCGTTTACCCTATTTTCGTGACTCTCCTCTGTTTCTTCTCCCTGTACCATTATTTTGATCATTTCTGAATCTTGAGATTGCTTCAATGCATGTGATCCCTCTCCTCAGCCTTCCCCTCCTAAATCTTAGAATCCTAATGCCGCAGGTGCTATGTCGGAAATCCATTTTTTTATCCTCTGCCCCAAGGAAAATCAAACAAGAAGAAAGCCCTGGTAGTCTCTACTTGAATTCAGGAAGATTCAGATACCGAAAGCAATAGGAATGGGAAAGCGGAGCGGGCAATAGGTTTATGACTGAGCACTAGAGCCTGGAATAGCAGGAATGAAGGTTGGGAAATATGCCATGCAGAATTCCAATAAGTTGGCACTGATTTCCCTTTCCATATGAAAAATGGAGAGGAAAAGCATGGGTGGACCAAGCGTTTTAACCGAAATCTAGTGACGGAGAAAGAAGAAAGAATGGGAAGAAAGCAGCCATGGGCAAGCTTTAATTAATAGAAATAAGTAGGAGTTACAACCTTTAAATTCGAGTGAAACGAGCCTTTGACGTAGTCACAAATTCGACTGCCCTTTCACTATTATTATTATTTCGAGTAATAGCGGAAGGAGTGCCAAAGCCCATTTTAGTAGAAAGCTGCTGCACTTTTCTAGTAATGCGGAGTGACATAATCAATCGAATTCGACTGGTTGGTTCCCCTTATTAGTCAATTGCTTTTGACGTATCAGGTGGGAATGGGAGAGCCTCTTTTCTTTCCGCAATGGAATCGGCTTAAGCTCGACCTTTTCTTTCAGTTCCTATCATAGGGATATAAAAAGAAATCCAATTGCGTTTTTCTTAGTTTAGAATATCAAAAGACATCCCACAACCCGGTCTTAGGTTCAGAGTTGCTTTGTGGGAACTTCAAGAGAGAGAAGAGAGATCATAGCTTAATATCAAAGGTCAGGTATACCTGCCTACGTTCGGCATACACATTCACTAGTTCCATTCGGAACCTTTCTCTAGATGGAATCCTGATTCGACTTTCAAATGCAAGAGCAAGAATGCCGTGAGGGAGCCCTATCTAAAAAATGCAAGGCCAGATCCCACTTTCTTTAATCGAGCGGGCAAGGGATCGCAAACATCTTTTCTTTTCAGAGAAAAGGTTTTCAAAAGATATCCCGAAGGGGTCTTAGGTAAGGTAAGGAGTGATAGCTCTATTCAATAAGCTGGCTCTTTAAGGGAAGATAGGGCATCTCCTAAAATGTGGAAGTTTGGTGCTTTAGAGATAGGGCCGGCACGCTTTGCTGGAAAGCAATAAGTCAACAAAACAAGGTAGGTCTACCCCCTAATAAAGGTTTCGCTCGACGACCTTGTATCCATTCTCGATTAAAGCACGGAGAGTTAGGTTTATTATCTCCAGTTTGATGCTATCTTCTCCACGACTTGGTTCTTATGGATCTCCTCCAGGTCCTAGGCATCTTGTCTCTAGCTCTGCTCTCTATCGGCAGTAAAATCAGTACTTTGTCTTTGCCTGTCTCTGTCCATTCCTTCAACACTGATGGACTCAGACTGGCATAACCCCTTTAATAAGAAGCATAAGACCTAAAGCGAGGAGATAGAATCGAAAGAATGATAGCAAGTTCTTTGAAAGTGGGAAGAAAGCCAAGGATACGGTGGTGTGTAGGGTCTTTCAAATCAATCAAGAAAGCGTGAGCTGAGAAGGAACACGGCTTTCCGCGCCTTGACAAGTGGATCTACCAAGAATAGCTTTTTCAGCCGTTACTTATTATATAATAGCTCGATCCGCTCACGCATGTGATTGATTTCTCCCCTCTCTTTCGAAAATCTTCCATTCGAACAGGAAGATTCCCTTCTCGCTGTTTATCCAGAACCTGAGGATGATGAGGATCTATAAAGGTTCTTTGATCGAGCTCTCGCTTCGGCTTCTTTTGTTGCCGAAGACCAGGACCCGTCTTATTTGCTGAAAACCTGTCTGTTTAGGGACTCTTTCCTTTCAATGGACATACTTCCCTGGAACTGATTCTACCTTGAGAGCGCTTCCCTCTTTTCTGATTCCTTCCCTTTGACCACCGAAAATACTACTTCTAATAGCCATTTATATTTTATAGATGTTTCAAACAAGTGGTTTTACACTTTGATCCTTCCTGTCTTTCCCCGATAGAGTTACATGAGTACCTAGCTGAGAGTTGGACAAGAGGGATAACATGCTCCATTGAATCAGTCCCCGTGATTTCGTTGGTATATTTCTACAGAAATAGAATGAGACATGAGTACCGTACATTTGAACTCTCCAGTTTGATTTCTTTGATGCCTCAAAGAACTGGATCACGGAACTCTCAGCCCTTCGCCCCAAGGCTACGAAAACGTTTCTACTCCCTTTCCCTTCCCAACGTCATATCTTTCTTCGATAAGAAGGAAAGATCACTCTCTATCTAAATGATAGAACCACTGGCACAGTACCTTTCACATTGGTAAGTCAAATCCTGGTGAAGACATCACGAGCAATGACACAACGACATCATCTCCACTTCGTAGCCCATCGGTCTTCATTCATTGAAGCCAGGGCATTGACTGACTTTCAGCGATCGCTATAAGAAAGACATAAAAAAAGTTCTCCTAAACCTGTTCCTTTCCGTTACTACTACTTGGAATTGGAAGTCTAGGAGCAGGACTAACCTTTTTCTTTCGTTTAAATAAAGTCGAGATGTAGCTTTCTCTATCTCAAGAAATTATTCCACCTCCATTCATTGGAGAACAAAGCGTTATCTGATTAGATCCTTGCTTCAAACTCAACCGAATCAAGTTTCAAAAATAGATGTGGAAGAGGCAAAGGGAAGAGCGGGGTTGCCGAATTGTTTCTCAGAGCCGGACGAAACATCTATCTCTATTTACAATACCCTTACCCCCAAGAAAACTTTGTCGAAAAAGGTTGTCATCATAATAGGGATTGCACCTCAACATGGCAACCCTCAATTCTGCCAATTGTGTGTGACTTGTACTCTTCTAGGCTTCCTCTTTGCCTCAAGTGATTAAACTCATCAACTACACCAACCACATTTCTTACCTCAAACCTCTCTACAATCTCTTGAATTCACTCTTGCCAAGATACTTGTCCCCTATTCACTAAGAAACTCTTGTACCAGCTTTCAGCTCTCCCCCTAAGGTGCATAGCCGAAAGTTCTACCTTGTACCAATCCGTAACTTGGTACACCGAAAAGTAATGTTCACACTTTTGTATCCAAGACCTGGCCCCTTCAAATATTGGAAAAGAAACTCTAGGAGGTTGATGTATCTGCTGCCCATATTGATATTGATTTTGCGGCCTTTGTTCTTGCAGGTATTGGTACGGGTCATGCTGTTGAGTTGGAAGCGGTTGGTTAAGGTAAGTATATATTGGCACTTCTGGTTTCATGGAATTTCCAGCATAGGGCAAAAGTATTGGTTGGGAAAATGGGATATTTGGTATTGAATTGGGTCTTGGTTGTGGTGGTGGAGGTGCAGGATTAGGTCTAATATTATCATGTTTTGAGCTGTGAGGAAGGCCATAGGTGGCTGGAAACAAGTGTTCGTGCCAAGGTTTTGAGGGGGATAGAGAGGGTTATTTTTGTGATTGGGTCTTTTAGTTGCTTTGCTACTAGAGGTCTAGGTGGTCAGGGGTTTAAAGGTCTAGAATAGGTGTGAGTGGTGGTCGTATTCAGTACCAATGGTACGGTAATTGGAGGTTCAGGCGGTTCAGGCCTAGGATAAGAGCTAGAGGCTTGTTGAGGGGTAGCCATGGTTTCAGCTTCACTGGCAACAGCTGGTAGGGACATTTGTTGTGGTGTTCTAGGAAAATGAACCATATTGCCCCTAGTTGTGTTAATCGAGCTATCCTCTTCTTCAACACTCCGCGCCTTCAAAAAAGTAGTTTTGTTGCTTGCGCTTTAATTTAGGAGTTTCAACTTAACGAGCATATGTGCATTTGGGTTGTTGGCATATGTCGGCTACATACTGGATGCTTTTCCATCATTGTTCGACTTGCACAGAAACAATGGGTCCCTTCTGGTTTCTTTTTCTCCCTCCAAGTTTGTTCTTCACTGTAATTTGTGTCAACTCAACAAGAGTGAGCACACCCTTCCTGCTGGTCTTCTTCAACCTTTGTCTGTTCCATTACAACCTGGGTCTTCTATTTCAATGGATTTTCTTGAGGCACTCCCTAAGTTTTATGGTTATAGCTCAATACTTGTGGTCGTGGACCGTTTCACTGGCTCATTTCATTCCTCTATCTCACCCTTTTAGCTGTATACCCTATCTTGTATCCAGTAGTAAGTCTACTCTTCTTACCCCCTCTCCTCTACCTTTTGTGGCCCATCTATTAGCTTTTTGACCATCTTTGAGTCATAACGAGACAGCTCTATCTCTTTTCACAAGTACAGCCCTAAGTACAGTTGCGGGCGTCAATGATCAGCAGTACTGAGCTACGGAAAGTCTATCGAATTATAGCTACGGAAAGTCTATTGAAAGGACCTAATCAAAGGCTACTACAGCTATAACTGACCTGCCTATGGAATCTATTGGCTCGGCTGAACCGACATGAAATGAAAGAGAGGGGATGTTCTCCGTGTCTTTTAGCCCTCACTAGATGACAACTTGCTTACTTTTCACTTCTTCTTAAGCTTGGCAGACTAGTTCCTGACTGACTTGATAGTGCGATGAGCTTACTTGCTCTAGTTCTATCCTCAGGATTTACTTACCTGAGTACCTAGCACCGAGGATCGATGTAATTTACTTTCAGAAAGATGCTGTTGATGCTAACACGCATATAAATAGATGTTCCCCACTGCTTGCTCCTCTTACCCGAATGGGGTTATATGCCTTAGTGAAACTCAGGGTAAAGTGGCAGAGGTATGACCTCGGGAAGAAAGAAAGATCGGGCGGGGAAAACGGGGTTCGAACCCGCGACTTCTGGCGTGACAGACCAACACTCTAACCAACTGAGCTATTTCCCCCTTTCGTAACTACTGTCGATTCAACAGTCACCTACCGGTTACCTTTGTAACTATACCAAAGTAGCTGTACAATAGAATGCCCTTCGCCTTTAGTACTTTTCTTATATATATTATGTTATATACTAAATGTGTCAAAGCAATAGAACTTATTGAAAAAAAATAAGCCCATCTTTCTCAAAAAGGAAGAGAGGGTGCGCCCCCCCAGAGAGAACCCCATTCTTTCAAGAAAGTTCTAATTAATTATGTAGAAAAAGAAATAAGGAAAATAGGAGTAAGCGAGTAGGGTCAACAAGATTCTAAACGAATACCACAAGTGACGGAACCGACGATGATGAAGAGATAAGGGGCGAAGGAGATTTTTTCTATTATTCCAATTCTTATTTATTGATTATCTAATTTATTTAGATCCATATTCATTTTCATTTGCAAATACAAACTCTCTTTCATTTTCTTTTTACTTTTGCGCTAAGGATAAGGGAACTGAGAAAAAAAAAGCTGGCTTGGCTGGTACATCAAGCATATGACATATTGCTTGTTCGGTGTGGTACACATATCTGTCAATGTCAATCAAGTAAGAAAATGCATTCCCACTGTCTGAGGAAAAGGTGAAGAATTGCAATTTATTAAGCTTGTAAGGCCCGTTGAAGTCCCCGAGAAAGGGTACAAATAGGGCTATAAGTAGGCCGTTTGCTATTGCAATAAGGGCTGCTCGCCTTTCCTTTTGACGGCTTGGCTTCCTATTGCTCCTATGTAGTGGTCGGCCTTAAAAGGAGTCTTCCTACCATACCCTCATGCATGCCTATGTTATAGTGCATTAAGCTTCGCCAGAAGAAAGCAAGATGATGAAGCGAAGCTTCGTAGACAAGGCTCGTTCCGTGCTTGACTTACGAGCTCGTGTAGTAAGGCCTCACCCTACTTCAATAAGGGCTTATGCACTCCACTCGTAAACGAGCATTAGAGCTTTTTGAGCGAGCGAGCGAAGCCTTCCTGGAGCTTCCCCCTTCCCTCACCCGAGAATTGCATTTCCGCTTCAGCTTCCCCGGTTTAGTTGGTTTGGAGGATTAATTGATTGGATACCCAATCCGCATAATCTTTCAAAGTCACTGCTTCTACGACGATAGGCGTAAAGGCATGATTAGTTCCACGAATCTCACTGCACTGACCATAGTAAACTCCTTCTCGTTGTACCGAGATGGAGGTAAGATTTGAACGACCAGGTACAGCATCACATTTGACACCTGAGGAAGGTACAACCCAACTATGAGGTACATCAGCGGGTGTTACAATCATACGTAGATGAGTTTTGGCTGGTACAACCACTCTATTGTCAACTTCTAATAAACGTGATTGACCCAATTCTGGATCATCTTCTGGAATCGTATAACTGTCAAAAGTGAGTGACTGTTCATCGGAACTGTTATAGTCCGAATACTCATAAGGTTGGGTCGACGCCCGCCTCCCCCCAAACTTGACTTGCAAGTTTCCCCGCAAAAAGCTCTCCACGCCTACTCTTATTTATAAAGAGCACTATTCTTCTTTAGTTAGGTAGTTCTCCCCCTCTATGAGACGTAAGACCCCGGTGGAATCGAAGGCCCGCTTACTAATAGGCAAGAGGGGACCCTTTCTCGCCCAGCCCTACCTACATCAGTGAAGCTGGAACCGAGGAAGACAATGTTCAACACACATGAGACAAAATGAAGGTATGGGACGGCCAGTTCACCACGGAAAGGGATGCTAGTCGGCTTTGGAGAAGTTATAGGCCCCAATAGATCAGATCTCAAGAGTGATTCCTCACCTATCCTGCCAGGGGCCAAGTCGAAGGCTCAGTGTAGATTCCCTATGCTCATGTGAACGGCCGGCCCGTAGATCTAAAAGGATCCATAAAAAAGACCGGAAAGTATGTTTGTCCACGAAAAAAAACTCGTTCATGAGACCTCGAATTCCCATGTTCCAGCCTGCATTATGCCAGCAGGTCCCACCCCCAATTTCTTGAGTCACCCTTATCTAAAGAAAAGGACGGAGTCTATCTAGATCATAGGATCACTGTATTCAGAGGTCAATTCTCTTTATTTGACCTCCCACCGTTCACGACATCCATTGCTTCTCGCAAGAATGGCTCCTCGGTGGAGGAGTAGAAGCGCTGGTCCCCTTCGGTCAAGTGCTTGTGCGTCCTCTTACCTACCGTAGGACCTCCGTCCCCGAAGCGAAGAAGGAGGAGAAGGAACAACAGGTTGTCCTCTCTTGGCCCGGTAGTTCCGCAACTACTACCATGGTTGTTGCCAACGGGGATCCCCCATTCCGAAAGGTAACGGGACCTGCCCTTAGGTCCAAAGTTGTATGCCACTGCTGTGGTGCCGATAGATTCACTACTGAAGCCCCGTTATCGGACATTGCAGGCTTAGCATCTATTTTTTGTATATCGCTCCACCACACCGAGAAGAGGTATGTGTACCTCCAGCAATAACAAGAATGGAACCATAGGCTCCTATGCTGGGAGCATTTCGGGGTATAGGTCTAACCACCTCAACTCCCCGTTTTTGGCATGCTATAGTTCTTTTAGTGTCTCGACGACGGGAATGGGAGATGACCGGTAAGCCAGATGCTTCGCGAACCACCGGTACATTTCGTTGCACTTAAATCACCCTCGTTAAGAGGCGCACTCCGATACCATTGATGTCCAATAGCTTTGATAGTAATGGCTGGATCTACTAATACCCCGTCCATTGAGTATAACAGAGCAAACGATGGTATAGCAATGAACAAAAGAATGACACTTGGAAATATGGTCCGAATAATTTCGATAGTAGTTCCATGAACAATCCTTTGTGGGATTGTATTAGTTTGCTCGTTGAAATGCCATAAAGCGCGAACCAACATCCGTGATACGAAAACCAAAATAAGAATGAGGAAGAAAAAGATATCGTGATGTAAGTCAATGATTCCTTGCATCATAGGTGTTGCTGCGTCTTGAGATCCTAATTGCCATGGTTCCGCAGCATCACAAAGAGCGATTGTGAGGAATCGACATGATAATGAACAAAGAATCATTGGAATTTCCCATATTTTTCAGCTCTGCTCCCGAAAAGAGAAAGGAAAGGAGACTGATCTTGACGTCGGCATTGGTTTTTCCAACGAAAGCCTTATTTAGCATGTAACGTGAACATGAGCGGACACCCACACAATCTCCATTGGAATAAAAAGTACCATACCATTGTCGTTTTTAGGGCGAAAAAGAATAGGTCATCTTTGTCAATTGATAACTGAGTGAGAGAAGACAATCACGTTCTTAAAGCGGTCGGTTCGCCGGATTCACAACCTTCCCCTATTGGCCGGCTACCCGTGAAACACATAGGCTCCTATCGCATTTATCGATCGAGAATGGTCTCATCACAGAAACACTTTCTATATGTTATTTCGAGATTCGAAGAAGCAAGCAAGTTTATAGGGCATATAGTTGTTTTTTTGTAGGGCGAACCAAGATCTTATCTTATTTGCAGGTCGTATAAATGAAATGATTGGAAAAATCATATATAATTTGGAGGTGCGTAGTGTCTTACGGGGCTGGCTCACAATACAACAATTATCGCTACTGATTCCAGATAGAATGTTGATACCGGTGGAAAAGCACTTCTTTCTATGTATAGGGCAGTGAACTAAAAAAAGTGTCCTTGCTTGATACATAACATTGTATAAGTCAACCCAAGTCGCTTCTTCATCTCCGGGAATCCGGTAAGGTACTTTTGGAACACCAATGGGCATATTAGATTAATATTATTATATTATAGTAAGAAAACTACACTTCAATATATAAACATAAGAATGGAAGAGAAAGAAAGAACCTGAGAAGAGCTTAGTTGGAACTCTTTACCGGGATCATAGGGGCTATGCTCCCCTCTCTCTGTCTCAGTCCCAGCCAACGGCATAGCAACACCTACTCTTCCTTCTGATGCAGCCTTCCTAGATCCATAATTTGGCTTCCTCGTTTATTGATTGCTTGCAATCGCCACAACACCATTGAGTGAACGTCATAGAATCCTCAAGGCGTGAAGTAGAAGTTATTCGAACCTTGATTGTGTGTGTTCGTGCCCACTCCAATAGAGCATTTGGCCCTGTGAGCTTTGACTACGAAAGCTACCTATGTCAATCAGTATAGCCACTAGAGGGATTGGAATAGGTATATTCCTTCTCAGACAGTACTTTAAGACAAACACGGTTCACAAGGTGGATTTTCTACTATTAGTTGACTACGGAGCTTCCTAATCCCGACCTATCTATATGTGAAAAGCTCTCCGCCAGAATCTTCGTAGTAGTAAGTCGTGGGTTACAAGCTGTCCCTTCCTCAAACCACCCCGCAATAGATATAGGGTTTACCAACCTCAGGCATGGACATAGACACCAGATCATTTTGATCGAGGACCCATTTTTGGAATAAAAAGGATAGAGACCAGACATAGTCCAATCGGAAGGTCGTGCTTTAGAGAAAGACTTGTGTTCTGTAGGAACAGCTGCCTATGTTCACCCGGCTGCCCTGCCTGTCGTAGAACCGCTGTGAAGCATCCATTCTATTCAATTAGAAATAACATCTATAACTAGTAGTAGACGGTTGCTTCGAGGTCTCACAGGTCCTGCTTAAGCGAAAATGTAGTTGTGGAAGTAGTCTTGCCCACTTTGCCTTACGCTCATAGAGATCTATAAGTATCCCTCTTGTCTAAGTAGGTAAGTACGCTCGGCCCTGTACTAAACTTTAGCATTAAAGCCAGAGTCCTTCTTTTCATGAATGTTCAGGAAGAAGAGAATCCCTAAGTGAAAATTGAATGCCATCCCATTTCCTAAAGAAAGAGATTTCCAATATACGTGAATCACGAAAGAACCAATGTTGTAACTTGCTTCATCCGGCATTGCAAGTAATCAATGAGATTTTCTTCCTCGAGAACAAAAAGCTACACGAGGAGAGCCTTGTTTACTGATATGTTACTAAAAGACCAGAGGTGATGGCCTCTGAATTGCAGTGTATGGAAAGTGGGTGTTAATCAACAAGATTATCTACATTTGCGGAAACCACTACTGGAATAAAGTTAGATCTTTATTTCATTTCAAGGAAAAGTTTCAGGGTTTAGCCACCACTCAGACAGTAGTGAAAAATCAAACTAACTCTAGGCGAAAGTGCACGGAGGATCTGTGATTCCTCCTACCTTATGAGCCCTTGAAATGCCATTTTGAATGATGGACAAATCATGGGTGTCGGCGGTCTAGTCAGAGCATTTTGGAGGCACCTGAGCGGGCAAAGTAGGTTGACCCGTCCCGAGGGGGAGGGAACAAACGGGCAATTGAACACCATAGGGCACAAACGAATCGCCAGTAACGACCTGTATATATCAGGCAAGAGGTGCTACTCCGACCCGGAATCCTGCGTGATGGTTGGTCACCTTACCAATAATCTTCTTAATGTTGGAGAAAATGAGGATCATTGACTTAAAATGGAATTGATACCTAGACTACTTGGTTCTAGCTTGCCACCCCAGAAGGCAATGTATACACAAGTATAGACTATAGGTAACACTGTAGGGTACAGCCTTGGGTAGTCTTAGGGTTTTCCAAGATATGATATGATCGGGTTATTTATTAGAATTGGAAATAGCTAGACGAATAAGTAGGCTTTAAAAGGATGAATAAAGTAGGCCTTCTAACTCAAAGTACTCCAGCTTAAGGAAAGACATGCAACATTGGTGATCAACGTATGGAATTTCCGCTATTCCGTTCCGGGAAAACACTTGTTTTTTCACGTTTTTCCTTCGCTGTTCTTTCCTGGATTTTTTGTTGATGATTCTTCCCCTTAAAAAAAGCTTTTCCCTATAAAAAATATGTGGCCCTTTTCTTTCCCGAAAAGGCATTCATTGTTCGTTCTGTGCCAGGAACCAGATTTGAACTGGTGACACGAGGATTTTCAATCCTCTGCTCTACCAACTGAGCTATCCTGACTATTTATTGTGCATCATCCTAGTAGAGTACTTGTATCTATGTCAATTAAAGGGACTAAAAAAGAAAAAAGTATTCTCAAATTGGACTTAGTAAATATCAGGATAATGATATGGATTGTGAATGACTTACTTAATAATAGGGATTACTTGCCTATACTATAATATGTTCATTTGTATGAATGGGATAAGATCCAAAGAAGTCAGTTCGGATCCGTTTGTGAAAGAGTAGAATAAGAAAGATAGTGAATCTTGTTTGAACCATTAATGAAAAATAGAGGTTGGTACAATAGTTAGGAAGTAAAATGGGCTTTTTATTGGGGATAGAGGGACTTGACTTGAACCCTCACGATTTAGAAAGTCGACGGATTTTCCTCTTACTAGAAATTTCATTGTGGTCGGTAACGTTGGTGAATTAACAGAAACGGAAAGAGAGGGATTCGAACCCTCGGTAAACAAAAGCCTACATAGCAGTTCCAATGCTACGCCTTGAACCACTCGGCCATCTCTCCTACATAATCTTATTATTGACCAGAAACTGAGTGAATAGCGAGTTTTCGTATCACTAAAGTACAGGTACAACCGATCACAGGTTCCATAGGGAGTTTGACTTCCTTTCCAATTTCATATTTCTCAACAACAACTTCTCTCATCCCCACGGATCTATTCAAAATTCTGGAATCGTCCCATGTTTCTATTTCGATTGTATGGCGTGGCGTATACACGTTATGCAAACAGAACGTATGGTTACTTTACTCTATTTTCTCATGGCTTGTTAAACCTTTCTTTTTTCTTTTTGGATCATAACCAAATAAAAACTTCTCGAGTTATCAGAATCCATAGTCAAATTCAGTCCTTGGTTATTCAAGTTAGATGAAATAGTAATAGTTTGGCTCACATTGGTATACTACGAAATCCAATCTGATTCAAATATTGAATATCTCTCCTTGTCGGGACAATTTAAGCAGAATAAAATATCTATTATCGATTTTTTAGAATCGAATTAGTCTGTTTTTTTGCTATTTCGTACTGTATAATTCCTTTGTTTATGGGATCATTTTCCCCGAGGGTTTCCAATCAATGGGGGCGTAGTATAGGTAGTTAGAGAGTGTAGGCTCCCCTAGCTTGAATTCTTTTTACCCATTCTTTGAGAGTGATAGGTTTGATTTTTCCGTACCGTAATAGAAGAGCTCAGAAGAAAGACCTAATTATATAAAAACACGACCATTCAAGCTAAAGATCAGAGGATCCGTAATAGGACTCTCATAGACTTGCCGGGAAATAGAAAATTTGGAATCGGCTTTTCTTTTGCGCTAAAAAAACTTGAGGCCTTTTCC
The DNA here is from genome assembly GCF_018294505.1 of Triticum aestivum. Classification (NCBI taxonomy): domain Eukaryota; kingdom Viridiplantae; phylum Streptophyta; class Magnoliopsida; order Poales; family Poaceae; genus Triticum; species Triticum aestivum. Next base: position 239,968,463 of record NC_057806.1, read on the forward strand.
CTTATTATATGGCATATCCATACTTTAATAACCTAGTGCCTGATCGATTGAAAGCAATATTTACTGTCAGATAGAGAGATGCTGATAGGAAAAAGGATGGTATTTACTTATTCTCAAGAATATATAGAAAGGGAAAAGCTTAATAGCCACTATTGATCCCCTGAACAGAGCACATGATTCGGGATCAGGTGCGATGTGAAGAGGTAGCCTAGCCTTTTATGAGAGTCAATTGGGAAGTGGAAAGGCAAAACCATTAGTTTAAGTTCCCGGCTTTAGTCCTCTGTGAAGTTCAGTCAACCATTTGAGTCAATTTGGAGTAAATAGTAAGACTTCGGATCGCACCATTCATAATGTTGCATCTCAATACTTGGCATCTTTTTCCCACTGCTGGCTCAGAAATTCGCCTTGGTTTCACCGGAATTCGTTTATTTCGTTCATTAATTCGTTCTGATAGCTACGCAGAGGTCTTTCCTTACGACTCCCGTGCTTAATACGAAAAGCGGTTCTTGTGTGAAAAGTGCCAACTGACTATCTCCTTATTTTCTGATTGTTCTTCCGATAGGAATATTCCCTTGATCAGCTAACCTGGCCCAAGCATAACAATAGTGCATTTCCCCTTGATGGTACGATTTACATATCTTCTACCTCTGCTACTTCTGTTCAGGAAGGTTAGTTTAGGCACTCCATCCCTGAGGGCTGCATCAGCTTATCTTTCTAGAAATCCCAGCTATAAGCTAGATCGGTATAAATAGGGCATTAAGCAGCAATAACAGAGATAGCATCCATGAGTTTTTTAATCCATCCTTTAGCATCGCCTGACTCGGACAAGGTGTTTCCTTCCTTCGCAATACCCGGCCAGGGCAATGTAGCTATCCCAATAAGATATGAAAGCTGGGCCACACCTGAGCAAGGAACTTATACATAGAAGTAACAGCAAATGTGCAAGATTTGGACCACTGCCATTTCCTTAAACCATCAATCAACAAATTGAAATAGAGATATCGGTATCTTCCAATCTGCCACAAGGATCTAGTCGCCAGTATCTTTGCCTTCTTCCCAACTTATCCCAGCATTCCTTGTAAGTGTTGCTATCACTATTTCTCCCTCCGGTGGCCTTGAGGCCTCTCGATCAATCGGTGTATCTGCCATAGGACACACCTCCTTCTCTCAACCATCCGAACAAGAAGATTTTAGCACTAACCCTCCTGCAGCTTTCTTTCCGACCGAAGTACCGCTTTTCTGTGCACTACTTTCGAACCGTATTAGGAACAAGAGCTTATGCGTTGCTTTCTTTTCGCAGTACCCGCCCCAAGGGTCATTACTTGATGAAGAGTGCTTCCCCTTTGAGCACCTTATCTTGGCCATCAACATAATTAATCCATCCTGCCTGTCTAGATATTGCTGTTAATACACATTTTTATTGTATGACTATGGCATAGTGAGTTCTGGCTCCTAGCTGACATACTGAATACAGCATCGAAGCGGGTCTATCTTATTCTGATGTAACGATTCCATTGAATATTGTGATAGCACCCTTGATTTCAGCTAGCTATTCGCAGTGATATGCTTGCTCCTCTTGGATTTCATTCCATGATAAGTATGTATTGGAAGTTGGAATGCCTAAAGTATTGGTACATTAGGGTCCTCTTAAGCCTTGTTTCCTTCTTGATCTTACCTTTCCGTTGCTATCACTCGCTCTAGCCTCTCCTGGCCAGAGCTCGCTCTATCAACAACACCCTCACGCGATTGATTCCCTGGATAAGTATGGCTCATATAAGGTATCCTGATCATAGTAATTGTATCATATCTCCTTCTCCTATTGATCTTACCATCCCTCGAGTCCAAGTCTCGGGATGGCGCTTATTAAGGTCCTGTTTCCCCTTGAAAGGATCTTCCAGTTCTGGTATCCCTGAAGAGCATTTCCTAGTATGTATTTACTAACCTTAAACGATAGGAGCCGTATTTAGATAGATATCCTATAAATCTATTGATTTTCATTAGCTTGTAAATTCCTTGTGTGAAATAACTCAGAAATTCATTGTGCTAAACTTGTATCTATGCAGTACTGTTTAATGTGGAAGAAGTGTTTTTGTTACTAACAACATAGAAACCATGATACCAGTGCATAAGCATGAAAAACGCACTTTGTGATCAGATTGATCAAGGTTGTAGTCATTCGAATTTACTACTTCGTTAAATGATGGCTGTTTAAAGGTGTCTACCATAGTTTGTTTGGACAATGTCCTTAGTAATCAGGTATGTGACCTTCTTATAACCCACGACATCGGCATGATAGGTGTTAAATACATCCAGTGATGGTGGAGCTAAATCAGCAGGTTTTATATATGGATCCCAAGGTATATACTTATACCAGACAGTACAAAATAACCCTGCGTATACTAGAAAAGCAAAATAACCGTACACATACGACTTAGAATTCTCATCATAAAATGGTATTACTACTTCAACCAACTTGTTTATGATTTCACGTTTCAAAAGGGATTTCAAACCAAGACCGCTATGTGAGAATCGCTGAATAACGTCAAAAGTATCCCTTAAGTAAATATTATCGATAAAAAACAAACCTAGCGAATCATTTATTTCTTTAAACTTATCAAATATATACATTTATATTGTCGCCAGCCTACCTGAGCGTGGAACAAATATTTTATATATACATATTCCATAACTAGAGTTCCATAATTGTGAAACGTGGTATATGGTCGTACGCTAACTCCTATTTGAAAGTCGTGTGGCTCTCTAACAAACATGGAAAACAAACCTATCCTCGGCATCCAACTGTTATAAAAGAATGGAAGCACAATTGTTGTTGGACCTATAAACCCTATTATTTTGGCAATAAAACCATTTAGACCTCTTTGATCTAAATTGGTAAATGTTTTTCGATTTTTCACAAATCTATCAATAGGTGAATTCAAGTAGGAAGTCCAACCACTGTTGGAACTATCTCCACCGTTTGAACTACCACCACCCCATATAAAATGGTGGATTATACCATGATCGTCGTGCTTAGGTGCACTAGTTTTCACATTTGGATTTGTTCCATCATTAGTGGAACTAGAACCATCATTAGGGTTAGGGGAAGTAGAAGTAGATGCATCATTACTGCCACTAGATGCATCATTGTTGATAGGTTCTTTAGCTCCTTCCTCATCCGTTATATCTTTTTTCTTGGATTTCTTATTATTGTGGAGTTTTTTATCATCATCTTTTTCCCCGTCTCTATTGTATAACGAATTAAGTATCTTCTTAATGGATTGAAAGAATTTCTTCATGATAACAGTATTTTCTATTACTCTCTTATTGGTGGATTTCCTCCGCTTAATTTCGAAATTTACCCAGCCTTTTGAGTACTAGGATCTCCCCCTTATCCTAGCAGATCGGTACCCAGACCATATCCTTGGGCAGCTCGGATGTATCTATCTTTTCGTTCAGATCACATCATCTCGAGCGCGGAATCTTATTAGTGGATCAGAAGACTATGGTGACCCGTAGATCTTCAGATGTTGATTTGCAGAGCAGGGCCGGAATGCGGGGATTGCATTCTTCGAAAAGTATCATATCTTCTTTCCCTAGGGAGAAAGCAGAAACCAGAAACGAGTGGAGGTTCGATCTCTCACCCAAAGCAATTGGGGCTGGTGGAATCTTCCCCTATAGACTCCGAAAAATCATCGTGTACCTTTCCCCTATAGACTCCGAAAAAGCAGCGTGTACCTTTCCCTAAATCCTTCTCCCGTGCATGCTATTCTCGTGTTCCGTGATTAGAAAAGACTGTTTCTTGTTTTCTTTGAGGTAATAAACGAGCTGTATCCCGCTTTGCCTATCTTGATGTGGAATCTATCGTTGAGCACCCATGAATGCAGGTAGAAGGTGTTTTTTCTTAACTCTTTCCAGGCCTCAGCTTGATTGGACTTCGTCAGCTCTTGTCGTTCAGCTTCCTCTCTCCTCTCTCATCTTGTCTCTCCGTAGACGGCGTTAAAAAGTAAACAGACTTAAAGCAAAGTAGGTTCGATCCTTGTGTTCTATTATATGAAGTAGAAGAAGAAAGAGCCGGGGGGATGGTCTTGGCACCCATGGGTTAATGGTGAAAGCGCTCAAGGAAATAGGGAATGGAATATTCAAATCGATCAGAAGTGCTATGCTTTATGTAATCAGGCTGAAGGCTAACATCTCGCGAGTAGGCCGAGCTAGGATAAGAATTCCAATCAAAAAAGAAGTATGAATTGGGCCCAAAATCACTACTTTACTACCTATGTCGCGTGTCGCGCCACCTAGTACGATAGACTTTTTGCGGGAAAAGAGCAGGTTTTGCCCCAACTTGGACCCAGGGAAACCAAAGAAGAGCTAGTTTCGCCCTGTTTAGTTAGCGGTGGATGAGCTGATTTCTTTTCACTCCTGTTTCAGAGATACAAAACAAAAGTAAAGTGTAGAACGCAATGTTTGAGCTCCAGGCTTTTACGATTCTTCCGATTGACTTCTCTTCTCTGCTCCTAGCTCCGAATGCCAGTATGTAGAGAAGTGATGGAAAGGGTTGTGCTCTTTCATTTGAGAAACTTCCAACCAAAATAGGAATGTTAGAACAGAATATTTAGATACAGGTCCCTTATGAATACTGTACTGAGTAAGATTCATTGAAGAAATGCTTCTCCGAAGCAATAAGTTTGTGGCACAAGCATAGTCTTCTGCTAACCTAGCCTTTCCCATCTTTCTATTAAAACGAATGTAGCTAACGTGAACTAAAAGCAAGCTCTTGTTCGAGGAAGTAGAAATTGTTAGTTGTTGCTAGCTTGAACTGAGTTGTTCCTGTTGGTGCTAGGGTTGCCAAGGGAGTTGTAGCGAGATGCTGCTAATGCAGCTATTTCTGATGTCCGGACGATGCAGCGGAAGTGAAAAGAAAAAGATATGATGCTTAGACCGTTCAGACAGGGATGATGGATTTCTAGATATAGGGTTTATTTGAATGTCTGGCCAAATGCTTACTTTCGTTATGCTTGTCCTGCAAAGCTGGATCTATGGTTCGGTTGCTTTGAATGTCTGTTCCGCCTCTGACCCGGCCCTTACCTCTTTCTTGACTCGGTTTTTCACAGGGGCATCGAATTCTTTGACAAAAGAAACGCCAGTTTCAAAAGGAATGGCACCGAAAGGTGTCAGATGATGATTGAACTGAACTATCTGAATCTGAAACCGCCGACCCGACTCGTGCTTTTTTGGACTCCGCTTTTGCAGGATCCTGTGAGGCATCGAATTCTTTGGCAAGTCTCTTCTTGCTAGTGTTGTACGCGTTTTATTCCTTCGCCCGACATGCTTTCGTGATAAAAGAATCATAGCAACATAGCGTGAGGTTCCATAGGTTGATGAGCCTGATCAGTCGTGTAAGCTATTTACTACAGCCGTCTTAGATGGCCCCAGGTATCCTCTTCGGCTTGATCTTTCCTTTGCTTCGATCGCCAACTTGCACTTCCTTATTCCACTATTGCGATATCTTTGTCCTGGACAAAGACCAAGAGCTGGTGCAGGTGAAAGAATAGCTTATGGGGCTGGAGTCAAAGGAGCTTTCATAGACATAGAAATCATAATAGAAAGAGCAGGCCTGCGAGCAGCGAGTGCCCTTTGTAAGTTGCGAGCCTGCCTTACCGCCCCCCCTTTCTTTTTTGAATTAGAAAGAAGGGGATGAATTCGAAAGAAAGAGATCAGGTTATTTATGATCAGAGAAAAGGAAGGGGCGTGGTTGATGTGTCACTGGGGAACCCGTAGGAAGGGGAGACGACCGGCCTCATTCACATCTGAAATCGCCAACATGAACACAAACGAAATCGTCTGAATTTCGTATAGAAAGAAAAAAAGGAAACAAGTAAAAAAGCGTGGTCCCCGGGGATAGGTACTTCGTCCGGCGCGGTATCATTGCTGAGCGATCGCTCGCTATCTGGAAATGGAGTGTTAGTTTCAAATAGAGATTGTGTGGGTGTGAAGTGTACTGAAGATCGAGGTTTTTCTTCTTACTAACTTTGTCAAAGAGGCTAAAAAAACAATAAATGACCAACGAAACTTCGAGTGAGTAGGATAAGGAGGAGTAGTCGGAGGATCTGAGAAGGGAATTAGAGAAAAAAGAGCAGCAGCTCAGTAATAACACCTAGGCTTTTGAATTAACTCTGCGATTTGGAAGACGGAGGAAATGAAAGTAGAAGAAGTTATCGAAACTCGGAACCACATGTTCAATCTTTTTTTAGCGGTTTCCCCAGAGATCTTTATCATTAACGCAACCTTCATTTTGCTCATTCATGGAGTTGTATTTAGTACCTCTAAGAAAGATGATTATCCACCGTTAGTTAGTAATGTGGGTTGGCTTGGATTACTTAGTGTTGCGCGCCTAGGAGGGCAGCGCGCTTGGGATGCGGAGGAGCTATTATCGCCCAGCTCCCTAACCTAATGCGGCCGGACCGCAGGGAACCTTAGCATGGGGGGACGTCCTAATCCTTTTGCCGCCGCAAGGCCGGCTAATCGTACGCAGCAGGAGCAAGGGAACTCCCCTGGTTCAGGAAGGCACATGAGTCCGAACGCTATTATGAATGTGCGACCGACACTACACTACGTAGGTACCTGTGCATGCAGGTGAGGCGTCGGTCGGTCCTAGAAACGGCGGCAGCTAGCGAGGAGTTAACGACCGGACGTGCTGCAACCTAGGGATCACCAGGCAGCTCTTTCGCTCTATAGGGATATCGGGGGGGGGGGGCATAGCACAATTCTTCTTGGAGGAGGGTTTTGGTTTGCCCAGGTGACTGATCCTGCCATAATATACTCCCGCCAATTCTATTGCACCGGCAACCGAAGTCGAACATACATACGACGATCTTCATGCGTGAAGGGACGGGAGGAAAGAAAGGGCGGTAGATGATAATGCGAAAGGGCGCCGCGTCTGGCTTGATAGTAAAGCCAAAGAAAGACGCCCCAAGACAAGATACAACTGTTGGGAAGGGGACATGATCAATAGAACCTGGCTGGATCCGGGCTGGGATAGTGGCGCCCATTCCTAACCAGTTCTGAAAAGGTTCGCTCATGCTGGAGGTACTAACCACTTAGTGATCGGTCCGCTAGTTCACGCAAATCCGAAGAAGTTATCACGGACGAGCCACATGCAGGGAAACTTGCACGTGTGGTTCTGGCCGGGCTTTCCTTCGGTATCTAATAACCTTGCTTCTGCTCGCCGCTGGCGCACCTCTCCTAACTATTGCCCATTTATTCTGGAATAATTTTTTTAGGAGGGACAATTTTACATATTTCTGCCAAATCCTTCTATTATTAAGTACGGCTGGTACCATTTCGATGTGTTTCGATTTTTTCGAAAAAGAGAGGTTTGATGCTTCTGAATTCATTGTATTAATTCCACTTCCTACTCGCAGTATGCTCTTAATGATCCCGGCTCATGATTTAATTGCCATGTATTTAGCTATTGAGCTTCAAAGTTTATGTTTTTATGTGATCGCAGCATCAAAAAGAAAGTCTGAATTTTCCACGGAAGCCGGCTCAAAATATTTGATCTTAGGTGCATTTCCCTCTGGAATATTATTGTTCGGGTGCGACCGGACTACTACCGATCAATTTTTTGGAACTTATTTATAGACTTGTAGAGACCCTCTACGTAGTTGTAATTCTAGGGCAATCGATCCACTTTCCCCATAGCCCTAAGGCTGTGTCTCGATCTCCTACGCGCGAAAGATAAGATACGGGAGACGGGGTCCTATGGTATGGGTCTTCGACCCTTGGTCTAATTCCACGACGGAGAGTCGGCGTGGCGTAAAGTGAAGATTGGGGGGAATAGAGCGAAATCCCCGTCTGGGGTATTCCGAAGGTGTAACCTAGGCAACGAAAAAGGGGCCCGATACTTCAACTAAAGGAGCGACCTGTTGGTTCACCAAACCCCGACCCAGTGTCACACGTTCTCCAGGTCCGAAGGGATCCAGTGCCCAACTACCGACTCCTCCCGGAATTGCGTTATCGGAGCCGAGCCAGGAATAGCCGTTAGTGGACACCTACCACTTTTCACCGGTTAGAGAGGCCCTCTTTAATACATTAAGAAAATATGTTCACAGGGGCCAGAAAGACTCGGTCATAGGAACTTAGACCACCTACGCGCTGGTAAACGAAAACCACCTCGACCGGATCTACCGAACGAAGAAGGCCGCCCCGTCGAAAGAATTAACACGCCAAAAGGGCCACCAGCTTTCCCCCAAAAGGGGAGATCCGCTGCTTACTGCTCACGAAAACATCCGACCTTATGGTCAAGTCGTCCGCCTATCTTTCTGATCTCATTCGTTTTCCGATCACATAAAAAGTCATGAGATCAAAAAAGAAATGTGAGAATGTAGTTACAGATGTAAAAAAAGTCAATATCTCGTTCTCTTGTTCTTAAATCATGAATTGGATGATGTGCGTTTCATCAAGTATGAACATATTGCATTTTTTGCTATGCAATTTCAGTACCGGATCGACGTCCATTTATTTCTGTGTCCTCATCCGCGTGTATGTCTGTGTTAGATAGGCTCTGGAAGGCCTTACTTTACTAACAGGTAGGGCGCGTTACTTTTATTCTTTTTTTGCTGCTTACCCGCATGTTTAGATTATTTACTTGCCCTTTCACTTTTTCTTCGGCTGTCACCAACTTTGTTCAATGCTAGTCCCTAACCCATGAATAAGGGCTCCGCTGGCTACCGGGTTCAGAGAAGTTTGTAAGCTCTTTCTCTTTTTTCGTTTTTCGCCACCTCCTGTGTCTTTCCGTTTAAGGTCTTTAATTTGGCATTAGCTTCGTTAGAGAAAGCCATGCGTGAACTACAAAGCATGGGATCCTGAACACCACGAAAGAAAGCGTACTACTTTTCAATAAGGTCCGACTTCAGAGAGGAGAGACATGAACTTGTTTTAGGCGTAGAAAAGGCATACGGTATGAAAGATTGATTGAAAAGAGGTAGGGACTGGTCTCGCTGCTAAGGGAGAAGGAGACCTCTGTCGGAGCAAGCTAAAGAGCCCACTTTATATCGTCGATTTCAGGTAAGGCACTCGATCAAGCCTATACATCCGGGAATTTAGCTCCAAACCAAAGACGACTTGCTTTGCTGCATTTCTTGGGCCAGGGCTTTACTTGATTTTGGCGAAAGAAAGGCCATATGATCTACTTTCTGGTGCCGGTCCCTTCACAAAGATAGCCCCTTCTTGCTCTTATTCTTATTCTTATTCTTATTCGGTGGAATACAAGAGTTCTGAAGCTCCTTTCTTTCAAGTGAAAGTTGCCTATCTTTCTTGGTTCGGAATCCAATCCAGTTGAAAACAAACAATTGCCCGATGGCAAAGTCAGATGAAAGGCTAGGAGTGTAAACCACGTACGAGCGTGGCGCAGAAAGCGAAATGTTTTGCAGTGAGTCAAGCGTAATACGATCAAAAGGAAATGGGGTCGATGCTAAAACTCAAACAGTTCCCCAGAGGGGGCCCCGGGTTGAAAGAGCGAGCTACATTCTTTCATAGAAGACAGAAAATAAGAGGACTGATGCTTTCTTACTTCATCTTAATATAGGGATTATAGCATTGGAATTATGGAATTTGAATGGATTGAGTACATCAAGATGAAGAAATTAACGTAATAAGCGATATTCTCAAAAGATTCGGTCATGCCAGAAACCTCAGTGTGCATGGCACTAAAAAAGGGTACAAAGAACCTGAGATGCAAGTAATGGCTGAATAGCCGGGGAAACACTAAATAAAGACAAGTGTCATCCGGACTTACTTGATTGATTGAATCGAGAGATGGAAATGCCATTGAGAGATTAGAAGGGATAGAGAAAACGTCAGATAGAGGTCGTGCTTCTGCTCAGTCCAAAAGAACAATCTGAGTGAGGATAAGGTGGTTTATGTTAGGGTCCGAGAAAGCAACTTGACATGCCAATCCTAACAAGAATTCCACTCTTTCTGGTCATGTCAGAAACCACCTCTTGGAAAGCAGATCGAAAGCCAATCGTTTCAGAAGATGATGACCCTCTTGTGCTCCTACGTTCCTGCTAGTTGGTGGATGAAGAATAGGAGAGAGCTTGCTTGAGTAGAAGATAACCCGCGAGAAGGATGTTTTGTAGCGCTTTCTCATACAAAAGGAAAAGGCGTCACGACCGAAGATAAGGAAAGATCCCAGCTTTTCATTGCTCTGTCGCGCCACCCCTCCTCCCAGAGCCGGTTCTTATCCATAGATTTTTCAGCTAAAAGATACGGTATATATATCAATGAAAGCTGGCGCCTTTGGTTCTTGGTACGACTGGTACTTTTTCTCATTTATCGGTCTAGTTGGAAAAATTTCCCCTCAAAGATCAAGTTTTTCTTATATATTATGCTGCGCCCTTGCCCTTAACCTTCCTTTCTCTTCTATAAAAAGGCTGGACGTCAAATGTAACTGATGCTTATATTCTAAATATGACAAGCAAGAAACCTACTATTGCCGTAAACAAAAACCCAAACATTAGTAACTAACAGAGCTTTCCTATTCTAACTATTTCCCTATAAACCATGATTGATATACCAATCAAAAAAGACTTATGAAACTAAACTATTCTATTGATTTATGCCCGTGCTTCTTCTTCTGTTTTTGTACGCAGAAGGATGTCTAGGAGGAACAGATCACTGAGGTTAAGGATGAGAAGGTGAAAAGTGAAGATAGAGAATAGATGCCATGAACAAGTGTATCAATTCAAGAGTTAAGGAATACTATTGGGAAGATTGGGCATTGGGTTCATCTTGTTATTGACCATCCCTTTTCAACACATATCTTTTAGTATACGTCTTTTTTAGTTGCTTAAAGATTTCAGATATTGCTTTTTCTGTTATAGGAAGTGTTGCGTTCCCCTTTAGGGTGTTTGTCAGTGGCGTCACCCGATAGGGTGTGTGCCCGGAAGAGAGAAGAAAAACATGTTGCTTGCTATTTCTGGTTGAAGAGCTATTTTTTCCTATCGAACAGGAATTCCGAGGGATGTTTTTTGTTGTCGATTTGTAGCAATAGAAAGATAATGGAAGTGATTGAATAAGTTGGGTCATGAGAATGGAAGTTGGGTCATGTTGATACTAGATCCATGTCTTGATTATTCGACTTTTCCATTCCAATGCACAATACTATGCATTCCATTCCAAAGAGCGGTTTCGGTGGGTTGATACGATTTCCACTTTGACGGTCCTAAGTTGGCATTCTTTGCAGATAACTTCCATCTCGCCATAGACGAAAAGTACCCAATTTCATGCCAAGAGACCATGTAAGGGTTGTACAACCCATCCATATGATAAAATACTCACAAGCCTAAGAGCAATTCCTTCCTTCCTTATCATTAATTAAGGACTGGCTTGCTTCGAGAGAAAGGAAATCTGAATTCCATAGTCGTCTTCCTCACGAGCTGGAACAACTAAAGGTGTAGGTTGGAAACATACTTTTTTCCGTTGGATTGTGCTCCAGAGAATGAAATAGTAACATGCGCTCCCGAGAGGCGGCATTAGTTTATGGTTCGAAAGCATGAGTCACTCCATCCAGCTAGACTTGCATTGATATAGACGATTTGAGCCTTTGAATTTACTTACTACAAAACAAGCTATGTTCTCCTATATATTTCCTTGGGCCCACTTTACAAAAGAAAAACAAACTACTCCTCTTGATGTGGTCAGAGCGAAGTACTAATAGGCACAAAAACAACAGGAATATATTTCATTCATTTCATTTGTATGGTATGACACGACCTCTTTTTGCTCCCCATTTCGTTGGAACTGAGGCCTCTGTCTACCGGCCCGAAAGGAGGGTCTCATGCTTGTAAACTAGCATATATCTTGCATAGAATGAACCTTCCTTCAGTCACAACGAGAAGCACTATCGGGGTCTAAACGAATAGAAAACACAATCAACACTTCATATCAAAGTCAACCAAACGTTTATCATATAGAGCGGAATCTTCATTCTAATTTGATTAGCCAACCCTCCCTCGAGTCGTATGCTTTCTGATCACTCTCCTATGCTGGTTACTTTTCTTTCAAACGTTACGTCGTTGCAGGTCCTCGCCCTTCAGGTTGAAGGAGATGTGTACTCGACTTCCTTTAAGTAAGTGGTGGCCCATAATAGTAGAGATGTATAACAACAGTAGCTTAACCAAAGGGATAGACTTGAACTCTTCCACACCCCCTTGCCAGAGGTTTTAAGAGAACAACCTTTTGGGGATACCAATTCCACCCATTCGCAGCAAAGGAACTAGCACTTTCTTAAGCTTTCCACCGTTCTTGCTTATTCCCCTTACTTACCCAATGAAAGATATAGATTGGAAATTGGAAGATGGTCGTCCATAGTTATCTTGTTGAAAATACCCTCCCTTACTCATCAAAACGTTGGAAGCGACTAGAGATATCTTTTGGGAAGAGAGAATAACTATAGATGCTCGATATGCATATTGATCAATCGATCTCCGCGTCCTGCCAGTTCGCTAAGTAGACTCACTCTACCGAGGGGCAGAAGAAGATCAAGCCGATAAGGGGAAGCGCACGGACCCGACTTCTTCCTTTTATGCTGAAACTAGGGCTCCCTCTGGGTAATTCTACCTATCCGTTTGGACCACGTACCTAGATCAAGTCAATCATTTCAATCTAAGTTGTCCTCAGCTACAGCAAAAACAGAAGAAAGCAACAAGTTCTCCGTTTCCTGTTCCCAAAGGGTGTGAATGGAATCAATATTATATATATATATATATATATATATATATAAGTTGACGTAAGCTGTATGCATTCGGTGCCCTCAAGTAGGTACGACTATGGATCATTCTATTCCTTTCCTTTAGGTAGTCCTAAAAAGCAAAACGTAATGGTAGAGGATGAAGGAAACAAAGAATGAAGTCTGCACCTTTGACTACTGATGAACCGCCATTTCGTTCTTTTCTTCTTTGTTCGGCTTTCACAAGCAAGATACCTTGAAGCAGGTGACAGTCTATAGCCCAGGAGAGTACCATTGCTGACATGATACAATTGGCCTTCCTCTTCAGATTTATTTAGAACTTCAAGCGTTCAAGGCAAGGTTGTGCAATCTCTCGTACCTGCGAGAAAAGGGCTTATTTACTACTTTTTATCGATCAATGGTCCACCGGTCCCATCCAATGAGTGGTATCTGAGTATCATAGTATCATAAGAAAGTTCATTTGTACACCCGCTTATCTTTCTATAGAAACTTATCTCTAAATGATTTTTAGATAGGATGTTTCTGGAATTACCCCTGCTACGTAGAATGGGATAGTGTCAACGTCCTTCATTATAGTACCGAAGATGCTCGTAGGCTGGTCGATGGAAAGGATGGCTTTTATTCAAAGAGATGGAGATCCTGGTTTAGCAGCGGTTGCCCGTCCTTGGGTTTATGTCGAGCTTTTCGTATTAAGCACTGGGAGCAAAGAAATCCTAGGGTTGCTTTGTCTTCCTCTTCTGTTCTTAAATATAACTGAAAAGCATCCTGTTTCTTTAGTTGCCTCAAAGCTCAGGATCTCCCCATGTTTCTTCTGGAGATGTGCCAGTGGCTTTGCAATGATGCCAAAATGGCGAACGAAGCGCTTGTAATAGCCGGCCAAACCTAAGAAGCTGCGGACTTCTTTGACTGATTGCAGAGAAGACCAGTTGGCAATGTTCTTAATTTTGTGGGTTTCAGTGGCAACCCCATGCTGGCTGATAGTATGGCCCAAATAGGATAACTGGCGTTGAGCGAAAGAGCAATTTGAGCGTTTGACTTGCCATTGATCCCTTCTTAACAACTCAAGCACTGATTGCAAGTGGATGGTGTGATCTTCAAGAGAGGCACTGTAGACTAAAATGTCGTCAAATAACACCAGGGCGCATTTGCGCAGAAGGGGTTTGTTTGAGAGTGGCGTTCATGGCTCCCAAGAAGGTGGTTGGTGCTCCCGCGAGGCCGAAGGACATGACCTTGTACTCGTAGTGCCCTTCCAGAGTCTGGAAGGCTGTTTTGAATTCATCGCCAGCTGCCATATGAATCTGGTGATAACCAGCTCTAAGATCGGATTTAGAAAACCATGAGGCACCAGACATCCAGGAGTTCTTCGACTATGGGCACTGGATACTTGCTGACGACAGTCATCGCATTTAGACAGCGATAATAAATACATAAACGCCAGGAGAAAAAATAAATAAGATTTTTGGTCATAGAACCCCTGGTACCAATGTTTATAGAACTGTCCAGAATTGATAAAGAGAAGCAGCTTTGAAGTCATGGAGAACGAAAATAGGACCCTGGCTCGAGCCCATCTAGTGATTAAAGGTAAAGTGCTTCGGTACATTGGTGCAGGGGAATGCGTACCTACGCCTTTTAACTACCTTGGGGAGAGCGGACTCGCTGATGACCCTCCTTGGGAAACAAATGAAGTGGGTGGATTGGAGTTCGTCTCCGCCAATTAGAGATACGATGCTGACCCAAGCTGAGTGAGTGAAGGCTCCGGCTTGACCTACTGGCTGTTTGCTATCAATAAATAACTAGCTGACAATATGCTATGCTTACTCTCCGAGCACTAAAGCTATCGAGAAGTGATGCAACAATGGTTGTTGAAGGTAAAAACCGTCAAACAGAGAAATCTTAATCGTCAGAACAACGCTGAACCTAACTTGTACAAGAGTTGGTAAGAAAGTGCAAACGTTGAGTAAGAAATCGCCATAGGGCGGCACAAACAGAAAGAAAGGCTTCTGCCAATCGGAATAGGAATGCGAAATCCCAGTAAAAGGGTGTTCAGTCAAAGATAGGAGGATTCCTTTGATGTCACACCCTAGCTAGTTCATGCATTAGAGTGTTGCATCATGTCTATTCTTTCATCAGAAACCTGAAATGGGGATGACAGAACCCCCAGCCCCCTCTGAAACCAACTAGGGTTTACTAAAAACTTTTTCAATGAACCTGAAATGCCCTTCTAAAATGCCCATCATTTTTGTCTTGGTTCAGAACCTCTGCCAAAAGTGGTGCACATTTTCCTAGGCCATCTTAGGGTCTTTGAATTAAATCATAAATATTTGAATTTGGTCATTTAACATTATATAAAATATTTCAAATGCTCAAATATCTCCAAACTAAAATGTTTCATGTTGGAAATAATCCAACTATGGACCAGGAGTAGTTTGGTGATTTTAGGAGTTGCCTAAGTATTTTTAATAATTCAACAAAGTTGCAGAGGAATTAAAAAACAGAAAACAGGAGAAATAACAAAAAACTTACCTGGCGCCCAGCACCCGGCCCACCTGCCGGCCCAGCCCAGCGCCGCGCCAGCGAGCTGCTTGCCGGCCAGGCAGGCAGGCAGGTGCCCGACGGCGGCCGCAGCGTGCGCCACGCAGCTGGCCGTCGCCCTGCTTCACCTCCTCGCCTCGTGGCTGGATGGATGAACTCCACGCCGAGCCGTGAACCCCCAGGACACCTCCATTCTCCCCCAACTCCTCTCGCTCGCGCTCCCCCGCCATGGCCGACGCCATCGCCGCCACCCCCTCGCTGTAGCCACGCCCTCCGTCAACCCCACACCGTGCCGCCGTGTCCAGGAGCTCCGCCACCCTCCTCTCCTTCGAGCAAGCCGAGCCCCGAGCGCTCGCAAGGCCCGAGTCCACCACATCGACCTCGACCGAACCGCCGTCGCCGGAGATCCCCTTCAACGCCGTCGTCGCTCCGGCCCGTCTCCGGCCGCATCAAGTGTTTCGTCGAACTCCCCGTGAGCTTAACCATCTTCCCCTCCCTTCTTTTCTTGCTCCCGAGCTATGTAATGACCTCCCGAAGCTCAACCGCACCCACGGCCGCGGAGCTCGTCGCCGACGTGCTCCCGGTCACCCTCCGGCCACAACTTGGTGTCCATCATGCTCACCACGTCACATAGCACCTAACCAGCTACTCCCCGCACCTCACCGATCCCTCTAGCATCAAGTTCGCCTTCGGCCGAACTCCGGTGGCCGCCAAAGTCATCGCCGGTGCCAACTCCGGCCACCCCGACCCCAACGGACTCCACCAAGAGCTGCGGCTCCTCCTCAGCTCCACTCCGATGACCTCCGTGACTCGTTTGGTTGCCGGAACGGCCAAAACCACTTCCGCCGCCGCGTCGGGCTCGCCGGCGGCTAAACGCCGATGCAGCCGACCTGGTTTTGACCGCGGGTGGGCCCTGGTTGACCCCGATGAGTCAATGACAGGTGGGGCCCAGCCCTGTTAACTAAATAGGGTTAGTTTTAATTAAACTTTAAACTAAACTAATTACCCTGACACCCTGGACCCACAGTCAGGTTTGACCTGGACGTCTCCGTTGACCCTGACGTCATCCTGACGCATGGCTGACGCAATAAATTAATTTCTGGATTTATTCTAATATAGGAAATTCCAGAATATAGTTTAAACTTAAAAAATTCATAACTTTTAATCTGTAACTCCAAATCAGACAAGTTATATATGAAAAATGATCAGAAAAATCCAATCTATCCATCTGTACTGTTTTCATGCATGATTAAACAAGTTAACTTGATGTTTAATGCAGAACAAGATAAAACACTTTAAAGGGCCATGTATGAGTTTGAAATTTGAATCTTTGGTTCAAATTGGTTCAAACCCTTCTGGTCTTAGTTGCATTAGCCCAACACACTCATATTGCCATGTTTAATGCATGCATCATATTGTCGCACATTGTTTGGTGATGGTTGTGTGTCGGTGTTCTTTGCGGCAGGTTCTGCCTCCGAGGAGTACCGTGATTACCCTAGCGAAGAGCCATATCAGTGCATCGAACCATCAGGCAAGCAACCAACCATTTGATCATATCGATACAATCCCATGTTCTCGCTCCTGCTCTCATTTACTGCATTAAGACAACGCGTTTCAAACTGCTGTGTGCTACGGTAGTTGAACCCATTTCCTCTGCATGACCTGTCATTGCCACAGTAACTAGATGAAACCCACTAGCATGTGTAGGAGTGGTTTGAGCCATATGTATGTGTTGTTCCTACCTTGCTATGCCTGCTATGCTTAGAGTCGTGTCAGGTCTGGTTCATCTGGGTGATGGGCTAGAGTGAAATGATTATGTCGGTAATGAGAGTGGTGTGGTGAACACGATTTGGTAAAGGTATCGATGAGAGGCCATGTAGGAGTACATGGTGGGTTGTTTCATTGAAGCCGACCTTAAGCACTGAGATCTGTATGTGTGATTTAAGAATCAGCTACTACCATACATTGGGCCCGAAACCAATGGACCCTCTCGGCTTCTTATTCACCCTAGTTCTCTGTCCAGGAGTTGCAAGTAGTTTCTGGTGTTTGTAGCCTACTGGAGGCCGTGGACAGCGCTGACCGTAGGGGTGGGCTGTGATGCGGTAGGTACGTGGCACGGTGTACCGAATACCCGTTAGGTATCTCGGGAACCCTGTACACATCGTTCGGGGCCGTATGGGAAACCTCGGCCGGACTCCCTGCGGATGGAACCTGGATAGGCGATAAACCTGGATTAGAGACTTAGGTGATTAGGTAGGTCGTGGCCGACACCCACGTTGGGCTTCCGCTTGAAGGTTGCCGAGTACATGTCGTGTAAACGACGGTAAGTGGTGAGAGCGTGTATGAAGAAGTACACCCCTGCAGGGTTATCATGATCTATTCGAATAGCCGCGTCCGCGGTAAAGGACTACTTGGTTGCCTATACAGTTCATAGACAAGTAAATGGAAACTACTAAAAGCCTCAAGATAAGTGTGAGTGCCGAGGATGGCTCTTCCGTGGGAAGACGGAGGTGGGTCCTCGGTAGTGTATTGAAGTGGTGAGTAGTGGACTCGTGTGCGCAAAACCATTTCAAATTGGAGTCTCGTAGGATAGTCTAGCCAAGAGTCAAAGCTGGCTTGCTGCAATAACTCCACCAACCCTTCTTGATAATGTGCATGTATGTAGGATCTGATGTAAGTCTTGCTGAGTACCTTTGTACTCATGTTGCTATAATTACATTTTTTACAGAAGACGCTGCAACCCCTTCTGATGGGTTCTTCGTAGACGTTGACATCAATGAGTAGGCTAAGGCCCAGGTGGTGATCCTGAGCTTGTGAAGGACCACGTAGTATAGCTAGGCTTTCCAAGCCTCTTTTATTTTACTAGTTGTGTGTACTCAGACAAGTTACTTCCGCTGCTGGTTTGTATGACTGTATGACTTGAATGCTGGGTCGTGTGACCCGTACCTATGTGTATGTTATGTATGGCTCTCTGAGCCTTAAATAAAGTACTTGTGTCGTAGAGTCATGTTGTGATGCCTTGTTGTATTTGCACATATCGAGCATATTGTGTGTATGATTGAAATGCTTGGTATGTGTGGGATCTGACTATCTAGTTGTTTATCTTTAGTAGCCTCTCTTACCGGGAAATGTCTCCTAGTGTTACCACTGAGCCATGGTAGCTTGCTACTGCTCCGGAACACTTAGGCTGGCCGGCATGTGTCCTTCTTCGTTCGTGTGTCTGTCCTTTCGGGGAAATGTCACGCATTGAGTACCGGAGTCCTGTTAGCCCGCTACAGCCCGGTTTACCGGAGTCCTGCTAGCCCAGTGCTACAGCCCGGACCCACTTGCTGATGACCGACACGTTCGTTGCTGGGTCATGGATGCCTGTCCCTGTAAGTGTGTGCCACTTTGGGTTTACGACTAGCCATGTCAGCCCGGGCTCCTTATCATATGGATGCTAGCGACACTATCATATACGTGTGCCAAAAGGCGCAAACGGTCCTGGGCAAAAGTAAGACGACACCCGTGGGAATACCGTGCGTGAGGCCGCAAAGTGATATGAGGTGTTACATGCTAGACCTATGTGGCATCGAGTCGGGGTCCTGACATTTGATCCATACCGTCATCTGACGGACTTCCTGCTGACTTCGTCAATTGCTCTTTATCGCTTAATAGAAGGGAAATTTCATGAGATAGATGAAAAAATGAATATCAATCGAGAAAAAGCTTAAATAGACACAATTCGTAATAGATACAATTCGTATGGAAGAAGTGATCAAAAGTACGAGGTCGGCATAGGAGATATGATGTGTCGGAGGCAGAAGGCACGGAGAAGTCAAGATCTTCCAAGATAAACCCATTCCGATGCCTATAAAATCAGGTGCACCGCGTCTATACTACAAAAGTGTGATAGGTTTCTTCGTATTTCTTTCGCCGACATTGCTTTCTTATTCCTAACACAATTGTTTAGCTAAGTTTGCTAACGAATCAGGGAGAATCAACAACGAACACCGCATTTTGAAAAGGAGACGTGATTTATTCCTACCGTCCTGAACACGTCTAGAAACAGCAACCTCGTAAATAATACCATTTCGCATTACAGTATCCACTTTCAAGTCGGGGTGAAACTTACTAAGATGTTGGGTCATCAGAATACCATCGAATCGACTCATGTTATGAAAGTAAATAATTAGTGACTTTCTTTGTTTGCTTACAACAGAAAGTATTCCATTTATGAATGCTTGGAGTACACAATCACTTCGATCATAAAATGATGGGTGCGTATTTATGTATTCGTGGGAACTATAATGATTAATATAAATCTTTGATAGTTTCTTGTCTGAATTGACAGTCATAAAGGCGGCTGCATAAGCGTGGTGGCGGGGAAGATTTTGGATTCTATTATCTCCGCGGGAACATAGTTCCGATCCAACAAGGGAATGGTTTCAATGTCACCTACAAGGAATACTGATGGTTTAGGAGGTTGCCCTTTATAATCAGGGACTGCTTCCAATTCCTTAAGGTATTTATCCATTTTTAGCTTATTCTTATTTGGAAGTTTAGTAATGTATGATGGGAATCTAGAATTATTTTTACATATAGGTTCTTCTGCATGATTTTCCATATCACTTTGTGAAAAAAAGAGATCTCATTAATGCTTCTAAAAATAGTTATAGCAATCCCTCGCCATCTGAGCCAGAACGAATCCCAGTCAAATCTCTAAATGCTTTTGGCATTCTTTTCCCTCGCATTTCCCTAATTCTTTTATTAATATGGGAATGGGAGCAAATGAGGAGGCATCGAGTCGAAGAAATGAATTGCTCTTTGGCTAGTGGAAATGGGGTTCTTGTCGTCAACGAAGTAACTGCTCTATTTGGAGAGTGGAGCCAGCCTCAAAGCCGCCTTGGTTCTATAGTAATCTCTCAGCGTTTGAGTTGACTAATCCGATGGTACTTGAAGAAGAGTGAAACGACGAGATTTCCTTATAGGAGGAGAAAGGGATTCCTGTTGCTTTTGGGTGGGTCCAATCAAGGTACGAAAAAACTCTTTTCCCACGGCTCACTAATACGATCCTATCTTACCATTCTTCTATCCTTCTTCATCACAGGACAGAAGCATAACGCTGATCTATGGACAAAGGAAGGTATCAGAATATGCATTATGACCTAGACCTAAACCAGGCTGATATTGAACAGAGGAGGAGTTCTTGTTACTACTTCTCGCTGGCACCAAAAGAAGTTTCGCCTGATTCAGACCTTTTGTGGTGGTCTGCCGAGGACAGCACCTAAAAACAACCCTTGTGCCATGGAATATTCCCTTTTACGATTGGAGAACCTGGCTTTGATGACATTCCTGAGGAAGGTATTTCCCCTACTAGGCTCGTTCCTTCGCTTATTAAAGATCAGAGAAGCGAATGCCTCTCGTAATTGACTGAAAAGTGCTCGCCTCTAGTTCCGGCAGATGCCTGCCATGTACCATCCGTGGAGGAAGTAGTGGGTTATTGGAAGTATAGGATTATTTCTCAAGTGTCACCAAGGATACACCCCACTTACTAAATAGGCCTGTGGATGCGGCATCTGGCTCTATGCGATGAAAACAATGGGAAATGAGATTCTGGGTTTGATTACTGGTACAAACAAGTTCAAAGCTAGCGAGAGCATAAAGAACGGTAGATTCCATTCAACTGGTAGGTCAAGCCCTTACCCATAACACTTATTCAAAATGGGCTATCCGAAAGAGGAGACCAATAATTCCACTATCAATATGGGTAGGCTGCTATATCTAGAAAGAGAAGATGAAAGGTTTTGGATTATTAGCAAAGGTACTTATCTTATTACTCAGCTAGGCACTTACAAACCTATTTATTTACAAGTTCCACATGGGTCTGGTCAGGAAGACTCGGAATCATTCTCACGGCCACCCCACACGGGAGCGGCTTCTCCGCCAAGCGATCATCACTTGCATACAAAAAAAAGCCCCTTTTCCAATGGAAACCTGGGGAAATACAGTTGCTCAATTCATTCGATTTCGAAATAGCGTATAAAGTGATTCTTGCAATTTCACTACAGGCAGCGTAGCAATTCTCGCGGGAATCTCGGTCTTGTTTGGGCCGATTCCTTAACGAGAGCCTAGTCGAAAGCGCCCATAAAAAGAGTAAATCGTTTTCGGTATGGGTACGCTGGCCCCTACGAGGGGCGGTAAGCAAGGTAGAGACCAGGGAGCAGGACCGCGAAGGGTCTTCCCATCTCTTCTTGTTATTGTCTTTGTCCGAGATGCCCGGTTCACCAAATGATAATTCAAATCGAGATTGTGTGAAGTAAAGATCTTTTTCTTGAAAGCGGATTTCTCCCTTCAAAATATCATCCATCTAATTTGTGAAAGTATGGAATTCTCACCCAGAGCTGCGGAACTCACGACTCTATTAGAAAGTAGAATGACCAACTTTTACACGAATTTTCAAGTGGATGAGATCGGTCGAGTGGTCTCAGTTGGAGATGGGATTGCACGTGTTTATGGATTGAACGAGATTCAAGCAGGAGAAATGGTGGAATTTGCCAGCGGTGTGAAAGGAATCGCCTGAAATCTTGAGAATGAGAATGTAGGTATTGTTGTCTTTGGTAGTGATACCGCTATTAAAGAAGGAGATCTTGTCAAGCGCACTGGATCTATTGTGGATGTTCCTGCGGGAAAGGCCATGTTAGGCCATGTGGTCGACGCCTTGGGAGTACCTATTGATGGAAAAGGGGCTCTAAGCGATCACGAACGAAGACATGTTGAAGTGAAAGCCCTAGGGATTATTGAACGTAAATTTGTGCACAAACCCTTGCAAACAGGCTTAAAAGCAGTGGATAGCCTGGTTCCTATAGGCCGTGGTCAACGAGAACTTATGATCGGGGACAGACAAACTGGAAAAACTGCAATAGCTATCGATACTATATTAAACCAAAAGCAAATGAACTCAAGGGGCACAAATGAGAGTGAGACATTGTATTGTGTCTATGTTGCGATTGGACAAAAACGCTCGACTGTGGCACAATTAGTTCAAATTCTTTCAGAAGTGAATGCTTTGGAATATTCCATTCTTGTAGAAGCCACCGCTTCGGATCCTGCTCCTCTGCAATTTCTGGAACATCGAGATTGCAACTCTCAGCCCGGAACGAAAGACATTCATTCTTTTCGTAGGAATGTAAAAAAGGTATATTCAACTATAATCTATGTGGAAATGTAGTGAACTAGTATAGATTCTACTAGTGGACAAGTTCAATTTCCGGGGAGATACTGGTTATGCCAGTGTCTTTCATTCCTCAGTGCAAATTATCGGTATTCTGGATTGAGTAAAAAAGGGATATATGAAGTTCAAGGCCTTGCCAAAACCGTCATGGCCCTATTATGTATAGGCCGTACTAAGCCAATAGCGAATAATAAACTCTTTCCTGCTCCCTCGACCTTAATTAACTCCCCCATCCTGCCAAGCCTCAGCTGCCAGCCCATTGTATCTAAGCACACTGCGGCAAATTGATACAAGTAGCTAAAGATCTCGCATCCGACATCTCCGGCCGAACGGTTAGGCAACACTAGGGCGCCTGGGTCAAAATTCCGCTTACCAAACAAGATGTCGAGAGGCGAACTCTGTAATTCCCCTCCTGCAAAAGTGATAGCGGCTGTAGCATCCGTGTGGAAGAGGGTAAGCTTTCGGCAACACCTTTTTCAGATTGGAAAGGATGAATACTTGTGTTGGGTCCTGCAGACCAGGATAGCCTCAGATCAAAACCTAATAAATGTACCTGGGGTTGATCATATTTTTTGGGCAATAAGTATTCAGGAATTTGAGCGCTTATGTAGCTAAAAACTGTGCCACCTGAATACTTGATTCATTAAGGTCGTCACCCTATACTCGGAAGTCTCTATCGTTTTCTTTGTCTGTTAAGCTTCACAGGGTTGGGACTCCCTAAATCAAACTGCAATCGTTGTTTATCAACCACTCACGACGACACCGAGATCTTCGACTTAGCTCCCACAGGTCATCCACCTGGGGCAGAAGATAACGAAAGGGAGACAAAGTCCTAACTAAATCAACACACAATAACCTCAACCTTCTACCCATTCCATCCATCATATCAGTCGAGTCGAGGAGATTCGTTCTTATCTATAGATAAGGCAAGAGAGAACTTATGACCTCGTGGATGGAGAGGGATTCGAACCCCCGGTATTCCTATCAATACTTCGGTTTTCAAGACCGACTCTTTCAACCGCTCAGACATCCATCCCTGCGCTCGCCCGCCCTATCTATCTGCGCGCTGGCAGGTAGGGGCAACTCTATGTGATTCGCTACGCTTGCTTGCGCCCCACCCCATAAGCTGACTCTATTGCCTAGCGGTTAGCGACACTTTTCCGGTAGTACGAATCGCTACGCTTCGCTTCTTTCTATATGATAATATGCACCGTCGGTTGCTGCGCTCCCTGCGGGTAATAGCAAGAGAGTGAAGAACGAACGATCCTCAAAAAATTCAGCAGTGAATGAGTCCGACTCGAGTTCGTGAGTCAAAGGCGTGGCAAGAGAGCGAGTTCGACTCGCGAACGATCCGCAAGTGAAGGACCGATCCTTTAACGCCAGTACTGTTGCGAGACTGGTACTTGGCGGCTCACGAGCAACATATAGAAAAAGGTTGCCCATCACTCCCTTGCTCCTTTTTGAAGGCCCACCGCTCCCCCTTTCTTTAAGTATCTATCCCGACTTGCATTTTGGGGCGAGTACTACAGTTCCTCCATAATCACACAGAACGCCCAGCTTCGAAGAGCTGCTCTCTCCCCAGTCCACAGCAAGGTGTGGAATCTGGATCTACTGTGTGTTCGGACTCTATTGTATCAAGTCAGATACTAAGCCTTCTACTACTACTACTTAGGAGATCAAATGCTATATTTCAGAGATTGGACTCTCTTACTATGTTTTTTCAGGGTTGTTCCCGAGCCAGGTTCCCTGGATCCATTCTTACCTAAATGGATGAATGAAGAAGGGGGCGAGCAGATACGACGGCCACACACACTTCTTTTTAGCCGAATAAAGTCGGATCTACTACACGGCTAGGATCAGAGAAAGATTGAGAAAGCAAGATCAAACCTACTCTACTGTTGATTCAAAAGGTAAACAGCCCCCGAAGACTTTATCAATGAATGGATCAAAGAAGTTTATCTATCTAAGTCATCGTATATAAGGGAAGAAGCCCCCCCTGATCGAAGAATGAAGAAGCTAGCTCGGGTAGACTTTAAGACCAACTTGGTGTAGAGACGACTATGATGGTCGGCCTCCACAGACTGAACGCGGGAGATTCTTTCACCCTGTTTTTAGTAGTGCGAGGAGGATAGAGCTCCCAGCAATGACTGATTGTTCGTACGAGCGAAGGAGCGAGCATGCTTTACCCTTAGAGTGAAGTTGACATTCACAGGTCTTGTGGGAACTCCTTCAGTTTAGGTAGCCATAGTCACTCAGGGCTATAGTGGTAGTAGCAAGATCGAAATTGTGAGATTGGATCGATCACAAACTATCAAGAAGAAAGATCAAGATTCACTTTTGTCGGGCAAAGAACTCTATTGAGGAAATGACTTCGCTCACTGAAGACCAAGCAGCAGCCATTCTAGATGAAAGGACACAAGCCTAAAACTTGAATGCGGATCTATTTATCTGGAATTCCTATCTTCAGAAATAAAGAGTTGCCTATCTTCAGAAATGCTGGTATAGTTGACTTGCCTCTGTTCTTGCACCGGTGTCTGCCAGGGTCTGAACCATTAGGTAGAGGATCAGCTGAAAGAAAAGGCAGACAGAGATCTTGCGCCAGATCCGTATACATTCAGCACCCTCATTACAACATTTGCTAAGCATGAAAAGTGGTTGGAGCTATGCTTATGTGCACGAAAATGCAGGAGAAAGGATGGCACCCAGAGACGAGGAAGGGCGTAGCAAGCGACGAAATGCTTCGGTGAAAGCTAGAACCAACTCTGCGAGGAAAGCGGAAGCAAATAATTATGATGTGGTTGATAGTGTTTTTAGGGATAATCTAAGTCGGCGTTACCCGACATAGTCAACGGGGTACCTTCATTCTTTAACAATTCTGGACATAGGAACAATGAGCTGTCTCCACGGCTTCTCTTCCAAACCAATATCGCAATGGATCTATGTTCAGCTTATTCTCTCAATCAATGAATGCGGGTCATCGTGGAGAATCAGGGGAAGTGTAGACTATAAGTAGCCAATTTGCAATTCATTTCCTTGGCAATGACGAGTGATGGTATCTCGAAGCCATTCATCTTATCTCTGCAGCAGGAGATTCTTCACCGGACAAAAGATAAGGAAAAGACAAAGAAATCCCATGGGTAGTTTTTGGAAAAACCTATTCTGTAGGAGAGAGAGGCCTACCTATGAAAACTAGTATGTATCTTTTTCTTGGTTTAAGCAGTGCAGGAAATTGTCGGTCCTAAAAACAATGTGTCCCCATGATCATTTTACATCACGATATCTTTTTCTTCTGGCTATGCGTTTTCCTCTTCACTTTTCTTTTTATTTATTTGAAGGAATCGTCCAGGCAGAAACGGGGATAGTGATTGATGGCATAGAGTTTTGATAGAAAACTCGTATCAAAATCATACCAAAAGAAAGTCTCGATTCGAGGAATGGAATACAGGTCCATGATAGAACACAGACCGGTAAGAGAAAGGAAAGTAAGCATAGTCTTCATTGAACCGGAAGAACAATTTGATTTTCCGTCAACAAAGTAACGCTGTGCAAACTCATCTGATCCCTGTTTGGGACTTCTTCTTCATGTCACGAGCCGGAATCGAACCGGCGCTTTCCAGATGCATGGTCAGGATAGATACCTATCAGATCGCGACTTTGATTTCGCAGTTCAAGAGGATGGTGGGGGCAACCTCTCTACATCTGCGGGCCGGTAGGCCAGCCAACTAACTCTTCAAATGAAGAACTGATTACTCCACATCTATGAACCTATCATTCCCCGCCCTTGCCCATTATTTCTTTTTGTATCATGCTAGGACTTTGCCTCTTTTTTTGAGGAAAAATATGGAAGTAGAATCTCCTCGCTTTTAGAGGCATCTTCCAAATCCAATTTAAGATCAATGAGGTCTTTCAGAGAGCTGCTGCTCTTTCCATTAAATTGTAGGATCTCTTAAATCCTATGCGCAAAAGCAAGGTGTGAGCCCGCGACCCCTCGATCGCTCTCAGAGTCAATCGGCCCAAACCGGGTTATGAGCTCAACGAAAAAAAAGTATTTTTAGAAATTGCCTGCAAAACCGCCTTGCGAGCGTTAGCGTCAGCGTCAGCACCATCTCCCGATGGATATTTTTTGCGCATCTCCAATAGCGCCTTGGCCCTATTTTCTTCTTCGTCTATTGGGGAAGAAGAAGAGGTGGAGTAGCAGGCGGATCTCATCCCTCCTACGGACTTCCCCGTACTCAAAGTGACTCTGAGAGATTGCGCTTCTCTACTAATCGCATTTTGTTCAAGAATCACTGTTTTCATGATCGAATGACGAAATAGATATACGAACTGTATAGGATCATTCGCTGGGATGGGATAAGTGATTCTTTTATAGGATTCCCATGGGATCATAGAATCAACTAAGGATGGAATAGGTATTTGTGATCGATCAGCTTCCAGTATGACCGAAGACTTTCTATCTGCATTCAGAATAACCACACAATCAGGTTGTTGGTTCAACCCAAAATTGATCTTCTTCTTTCTTGAACGGAATTTTTTTTATTTGCAAAAGATTTGGTCAAAAACGCCCCGATCTTCCATTGAGAATCATCGAAACAATGAGAATTCACATTTCTTAAATAGCTTCTTAAATAGCTCGCCATTTCTTCCGTTATCTCATAAATAAATAAATGATTGGTCTTTAAAAAGAAGGAACGGCCTTTTTGACGACTGGGAGATCCTATAAAATGAAGAGCGTTTCGTAAACAAATCAGTGTCTTGTCTGAATCAAGAATAGCAATTCCATTTCTTGAACCACGGATATAGACTTTGAAATGGTGATCAGCTACCCGACGGCCGAGATGTGCATTCGTACAAAGTAATTTAGTATAGACTATCGAAAGCATTGTCATTTTGCGATTTGAGTTCTGGAGATATAGGTGGTAAGTTATGGGTAATGCGAGGGAACTTTAAGACGAGATAGAATACCTAATATGGGAGTGGTTTAAGTGAGAGAATAGCTCCCTTACCAAACCAACTGAGCTATTTGCCATGTTTTTGACAAATGACCTAACTTTGATGTGATGTGCCCGGCTAGCCCGGATCATTCTTAGAGCAGTCGAGGTTACCGGAATTACGGCCTTTCGTACAAGAACTGGCACTATTGTAACTCGCTATGGGCCTCCTGCCTTCTCGAAAGAAACTGGCTTTTGAATAAATTACTCTATTTTACGCATTTAGTTGAAGCGGATTCGAAGAGCTCTATCGAGCAAGGAAGGAGTATACTATACTGTAGCTGGATAAGCTAGATACCAAAACTTTGATAAAGATTGAGGCAACCCATTTGAGGAAGAACCGGACGGACCCCTGTGGAGATGGCATAAATAATCCTTTGACGAACTTTCTGGTTAACATAGAATCTATGAGTTTTTTCTTCTAATTACTACTACTAACATTATTCAATCTGGTATCCAAGAATTTATTAAGCTCATCCCATAAGCACATGTACACATCTTGGATTTTACCGTCTTAAGATGGAAGAAGATTCGTTCTCCTACCCATTTCTAAGTTAAGCAAGAGATAACTCATAATTTGATATACACTCGCACTCGCATCTTGGGTCACTGGAACCTGATGATAATTACTCACTCCTTCATCCTTAGAAAGGATCTTGGCTATGAAAAAAAATGGATCACTAGCTTGCGCAACAAATTGATTGAAACTTTCGTCCGAAGTAAACATTTCAGTCTGGTGTTCGTTATACCATTTAAGGGCATCATCTAAGTTCAAGAACTTTGGATACTTAAAGGCTGCAGCACATGCTAAGTGTTGACTGAGATTCTTTTTTTCCCACAGGTGGTTTTGTGCTGGAGGTTGAGGATGATCGGCAGAAAAGAGTAATAAACTTTTTGACAAATCACGCTCATGAAAATGTAATACACCTGAACGGTAGATTCTACCATGGAAGTCCATGAATGCTGGCAAATAGAATTGATAACTGATGAGGACATCAATACCATTGTTATACCCACAGCCCCTACTGCTACATATACGGGACCAATTACTAGAGCTCGCGCACGCCAATTAAATTATCAGGTACTTTTGTTTCTTGGTAATGATTCTAATGTTCATGAGAATATGATGCTGCCTAAATTGGATACATTTGTTTTGCTTACAAATGAAGGGCCTAGCTTGGAGAAGGATGAACATTGGAGCAAGAACAAGCATGGAGATGATGCCATGCGCAAGGGGAACAAGAACGGAGTTACAAGTGATGATTTCAGGACTTTGAAGCCACCATAATGGGTGCATGAAGCCATGGACGAAATATACAAGATGCCACTTCATAAATTTCGTCCCGAGGCTATTATAGGTGTTGCGTCACCTTTTTATTGGGCCAGGCCCATGTAATTTCGAAATACATAAGTATAGGCTAATTTTAGAGTCCGTATGTGTGGGGAAACAAGAGATAGGGTTGATTTCGGACCCCTCCACCAAGGGCCACGAAATTCCCCCTCTCTTCCTCCATATATATACAGCCCTTAGGGCACCGTTTAGACTTTGGGTTTTGTTTAGATTAAAAGTTCGCCATAGCTGCAACTTCGCGTACTTCGTTTGTGTTCAACGACCAGACAAAGGCATCACAGAACCCCACCTTGATCAATAAAGCTTTCATCTTATATTCGCAATATCCAGATTGCAATCTTAGTTTCTTGCTTGTTCTTCGTTTGCTCGCAGGAAACAGACCCTCGTGGTCAGGTTGATCTTGCTCCGGCGTGGTTCATAACCTCTCGGAGTTGGTTTAGCGATTGCTAAGGCGCGACGTCCTCGCACGTTCATAGTCGGATCGTCAAAGTCGACTTCCACCAAAGCGATATCCATCATCTCATCGAAAGACGGGACACCTTTGCCCATATCAAGTGGTATCAGATTTCCAGGTTGCTCGGTGAGATTTTACAGTTTTTCGTAGTTTAGATCGAGTCTGTTCTTCATACCTATAGTCCACGAAAAAGCCAAAAAAAATTAGGGTTAGTTCATCCCATCCGAACCAATCTGAGCCTTGCATAATCTTTTCTGTATTTGCTTTGTTGAATTTGCGGTTGCATCGTCGTGTCCAGTTGCTGGTCTTAGCGTCTAGTCTTTTAGAGTTTCGAGTTCTGTTCACAGGTTGTCACGTCGCCGCTGCCATATATCACCACCGCATCATCATCGTCGTTGTTGCCATATACCACCACCACATATTCACCGACATTCCGAATCCATATACGCTACCACATATCCGCCACCATCACGCCAATCCGAGTTCACCTGCAACATATATCCGCCACCTGTCCGTGTTCCACCAGATTCATCTCCGCCACCAGTCCGAGTTCCACCAGATTCATCTCCGCCACCAGTCCTAGTCCGAGTCCAGTAATTGTTGCATTGTTCTCGATTTCCAGATCACGTGACACTCCGAGTCGTGACAGAGAAGGACTCCCCAACTTCCGAGCCATCCGCAGAAGAAAAATAGTTCCAATTTAAAAAAAAAACTAAGTCTGGAAAATTCTGGCTAGGCAGTTTTTAGACCATTTGTAGACTTTTTCGAAAAAAATTTGTTGCGGAGCAAAAAAAAAGAGGAGAAAAAGTGCAAAAAAAAGAGAAAAAAATTCAGAGTGTGCTCCTCCCTTGTTTACGTGCCGCGCCGTGATTTTGTTGGTGTTCTAGGCTCGCGTCTCTAGCACAGTCTAGCCTAGGACCAGCACAGTACCGTCGTTGAGCGTTTATTCAACTTTGCATCTCTGAATTGATTATTGCTGACCCTTTTTGCTACCATATTATAAGCCTTCCCAGCTCCACATACATCTACGTCGTGCGTTTGACTCTCCCTGGTAATCGCTCTATCCAAGCTTTGAGAGTTTTTGACTACAACGGTTGCCGATCACCGCCTGCTGCTGGGTAAGAACTGGTAAGAATTTGAGTTTTGCTTGACGGATTTGTGACACCCACCACCACCACTTGTTCGTAGTCTGTAGGATCATATTCTTGTGTGTTTCTATTGCTGCTAACCATGCCAGGATCACAAGCCGACGAGATTGACTGGGAGAATTTATCGAACAAGGAGCTTCATGATAAGTTTCAGCAAATGATGACTGAACAGGTGCAAGATGTGCTGAACAATTTTGAAGAGGCCATGGAGAAGATCACTGGCCTTGAGAAGATGTTCGAAACAAAGCTCGATAACAAGTTTAATGAATTGCTCGCGCATCTTCCACCACCACCACCCGCTGCACCTAACGCACCTCTCCAACAACAACAACAACGACTACCTCCACGTCGCGAAACAGACCTCCGCCGAGCAAGCTGTGTTCCTCTTGCGTTTGGCCAAACTGTTGGTGTTGTTGTTGATACTTCTATGGCTCCTGCTGCTGATGCGGAGGAGGATGATTATGTGGGAGATTATGAGGATGAGGTTGATCAAAATCAGCACTACGTGCAGCCACCTGTACCACCACCAGCAGGTCGACCTCAGGTATATATTCGTAATGGTAGGCCTGCACCACCACCTCAGGTACGAGATGATGTCCATATTCCTAAACTGAAATTGAATATTCCACCATTTGAGGGTAGATATGTTCCTGATATATATCTTACTTGGGAGTTAGAAACTGAACAACGATTTACATGTTTACAATATCCTGAGGAGAGACGAGTTGCTGCTGCTGTTTGTGCTTTCACTAGTTTTGCATGTGTATGGTGGTCTGAACATTGTAGATTATATCCTATTCCAACTACTTGGGCTGCTTTGAAAATTGCTATGCGTACGCGTTGGGTTCCACCATATTATCAACGTGAATTGCTTCAAAAATTGCAGCGTTTAAGACAAGGGAAAAATTCTGTAGAAGAATATTATCAGGAATTACAAACTGGCATGATTGGATGTGGTATTGTTGAGGAGAATGAAGCTATGCCTGCACGTTTTCTGGGTGGATTAAATAGAGAGATTCAGACCATTCTAGACTATAAGGAGTATACTAATATCACTCGTTTATTCCATCTTGCTTGTAAAGCTGAACGTGAAGTGCAGGATCGACAAGCATTGGGGCGAACTAACTTTTCTGCAGGCCGACCTTCATCATGGACACCACATGCATTTTCTACTTCAACTGCACCAGCACCTCCATCCGGTGCCACCTCCAGCCGTGATACAAGAAAACAGGCACAACCACCATTATCTGCCAAGAGCGCACCTGCGGGGCCTGCACAACGTTCTTCTTCTTCCATGGCATCAACAGGGCACACAAGTGATATTATTTGTCGTCGTTGTAAGGGAGGAGGTCATTATGCGAGAGAATGCAAATCTCCGCGTGTGATGATTGCTACCGCGGATGGTGGATATGAGTCTGCTAGTGACTATGATGAGGAGACTTTGGCTCTTATTACACGTGAAGAACATGGTGGAGATGATTCTGATCATGAGACGCAATACATGGCTCCTGAAGACGCTGACAGGTATGAATGTTTAGTTGCTCAACGTGTTTTGAGTGTGCAGATCACACAAGCTGAGCAAAATCAGAGGCACAATTTGTTCCATACCAAGGGAGTTGTGAAGGAACGTTCTGTGCGCGTCATCATAGACGGAGGGAGCTGCAACAACTTGGCTAGCATGGAGATGGTGGAGAAGCTTTCTCTCACCACAAGACCACATCCACATCCTTACTACATCCAATGGTTCAACAACATCGCAAGGTTAAGGTAACACGTACTGTTCGTGTGCATTTTAGTATCTCTACATATGTTGATTATGTTGATTGTGATGTGGTACCTATGCAAGCATGTTCCTTATTACTTGATAGAACATGGCAATTTGATAAAAATTCTGTACACCATGGTAGAAACAATCACTATACTCTTGTTCATAAGGATAAAAATATTACTTTGCTTCCTATGACTCCTGATTCCATTTTGAAAGATGATATTAATAGAGCTAATAAAGCAAAACAGGAGACGAATAAGAGTGAAAATCAGATTGTGGCAAAAGAATTTGAGCAACAAATGAAGCCTAATAATAAACCATCTAGTGTTGCTTCTGAAATTAAATTGAAAAGTGCATGTTTATTTGCCACCAAATCTGATATTGATGAGCTAGATTTCAGCAAATCTGTTTGCTATGCTTTTGTGTGCAAAGAGGCATTATTTTCATTTGAGGACGTGCCTTCCTCTTTGCCTCCTGCTGTCACTAACATTTTGCAGGAGTTCGCTGACGTCTTTCCACAAGACGTGCCACCGGGATTACCGCCTATTCGAGGGATTGAGCATCAGATTGACTTAATTCCCGGTGCTTCACTGCCAAACCGTGCACCATACCGTACCAATCCAGAGGAGACGAAGGAGATTATGCGTCAAGTACAAGAGCTGCTCGACAAAGGTTATATACGCGAATCCCTTAGTCCTTGTGCTGTTCCTATTATTCTAGTGCCGAAAAAGGATGGTACATCACGTATGTGTGTTGATTGTAGAGGCATTAATAATATTACTATTCATTATTGTCATCCTATTCCTAGGCTAGATGATATGCTTGATGAATTGAGTGGCTCTACAATATTCTCCAAAGTTGATTTGCGTAGTGGCTACCATCAAATTCGTATGAAATTGGGAGATGAATGGAAAACAGCATTCAAAACTAAGTTTGGATTATATGAGTGGTTAGTCATGCCTTTTGGGTTAACTATGCACCTAGTACTTTCATGAGATTAATGAACGAAGTTTTACGTGCTTTCATTGGACGATTTGTGGTAGTTTACTTTGATGACATATTGATTTATAGCAGATCTTTGGAAGAACATTTGGAACATTTACGTGCTATTTTTATTGCTCTACGTGATGCACGTTTGTTTGGTAACCTTGGGAAGTGCACCTTTTGCACCTACCGAGTATCTTTTCTTGGCTATGTTGTTACTCCACAGGGAATTGAAGTTGATAAAGCCAAGATTGAAGCTATTGAGAGTTGGCCGCAACCCAAAACGGTCACACAAGTGAGGAGTTTTCTTGGCCTCGCTGGATTCTATAGGCATTTTGTGAGAGATTTCAGCACCATTGCTGCACCTCTCAATGAGCTTACAAAGAAAGATGTGCCTTTTCTTTGGGGTACCGCACAGGAAGAAGCCTTCTCGGTATTGAAAGATAAGTTGACACATGCTCCTTTACTCCAACTTCCTGATTTTAATAAGACTTTTGAGCTTGAATGTGATGCTAGTGGAATTGGATTAGGTGGTGTGTTATTACAAGATGGCAAACCTGTTGCATACTTTTCTGAAAAATTGAGTGGGCCTAGTCTGAATTATTCTACTTATGATAAAGAATTATATGCTCTTGTTCGGACTTTAGAAACATGGCAACATTATTTATGGCCCAAAGAATTTGTTATACATTCTGATCATGAATCTTTGAAACATATTAAAAGTCAAGCTAAACTGAATCGTAGACATGCTAAATGGGTTGAATTCATTGAGACTTTTCCTTACGTCATTAAACACAAGAAGGGAAAAGAAAATGTTATTGCTGATGCATTGTCTCGCCGCTATACTATGCTTTCACAACTTGACTTCAAAATATTTGGTTTGGAGACCATCAAAGATCAATATGTGCATGATGCTGATTTTAAAGATGTAATGCAGAATTGTAAAGAAGGAAGAATGTGGAACAAGTTCGTCGTTAACGATGGATTTGTGTTTCGTGCTAACAAGCTATGCATTCCAGCTAGCTCCGTTCGTCTTTTGTTGTTGCAGGAGGCGCATGGAGGAGGATTAATGGGACACTTTGGCGTGAAGAAGACGAAGGACGTACTTGCTACACATTTCTTTTGGCCAAAGATGAGACGGGATGTTGAGCGTTTTATTGCTCGATGCACTACATGTCAAAAAGCTAAGTCACGACTCAATCCTCATGGTTTATATATGCCTTTGCCTGTACCTAGTGTTCCTTGGGAGGATATATCTATGGACTTTGTTTTAGGTTTACCTCGAACAAAGAAGGGGAGGGATAGCATATTTGTTGTCGTGGATAGATTCTCGAAAATGGCACACTTTATACCATGTCATAAAAGCGATGATGCTGTTAATGTTGCTGATTTGTTCTTTTGTGAAATTATTCGCTTGCATGGTGTGCCAAATACTATTGTTTCAGATCGTGATACTAAATTTCTTAGCCACTTTTGGAGATGTTTATGGGCTAAGTTGGGGACTAAACTGCTTTTTAGTACTACTTGTCACCCCCAAACTGATGGACAAACTGAAGTAGTCAATAGAACGTTGTCTACTATGCTTAGGGCTGTTTTGAAGAATAATAAGAAAATGTGGGAGGAATGCTTGCCTCATATTGAATTTGCTTATAATCGTTCATTGCATTCTACTACTAAGATGTGCCCTTTTGAAGTTGTGTATGGTTTCCTACCTCGTGCACCTATTGATTTGTTGCCTCTTCCATCTTCGGAGAAGGTTAATTTTGATGCTAAACAACGTGCTGAATTGATTTTAAAAATGCATGAGTTAACTAAGGAAAACATTGAGCGTATGAATGCTAAATATAAACTTGCTGGAGATAAGGGTAGAAAACATGTTGTGTTTGCACCTGGAGATCTTGTTTGGTTACATTTGCGTAAGGATAGATTTCCTGATTTGCGCAAATCAAAGCTAATGCCACGTGCTGAGGGTCCCTTTAAGGTGTTAGAGAAAATAAATGATAATGCATATAAACTTGAGCTGCCTGCAGATTTTGGGGTTAGTCCCACTTTTAACATTGCAGATTTGAAGCCTTATTTGGGTGAGGAAGATGAGTTTCCGTCGAGGACGACTTCATTTCAAGAAGGGGAGGATGATGAGGACATCAATACCATTGTTACACCCACAGCCCCTACTGCTACATATACGGGACCAATTACTAGAGCTCGCGCACGCCAATTAAATTATCAGGTACTTTCGTTTCTTGGTAATGATTCTAATGTTCATGAGAATATGATGCTGCCTAAATTGGATACATTTGTTTTGCTTACAAATGAAGGGCCTAGCTTGGAGAAGGATGAACATTGGAGCAAGAACAATCATGGAGATGATGCCATGCGCAAGGGGAACAAGAACGGAGTTACAAGTGATGATTTCAGGACTTTGAAGCCACCATAATGGGTGCATGAAGCCATGGACGAAATATACAAGATGCCACTTCATAAATTTCGTCCCGAGGCTATTATAGGTGCTGCGTCACCTTTTTATTGGGCCAGGCCCATGTAATTTCGAAATACATAAGTATAGGCTAATTTTAGAGTCCGTATGTGTGGGGAAACAAGAGATAGGGTTGATTTCGGACCCCTCCACCAAGGGCCACGAAATTCCCCCTCTCTTCCTCCATATATACAGCCCTTAGGGCACCGTTTAGACTTTGGGTTTTGTTTAGATTAAAAGTTCGCCATAGCTGCAACTTCGCGTACTTCGTTTGTGTTCAACGACCAGACAAAGGCGTCACAGAACCCCACCTTGATCAATAAAGCTTTCATCTTATATTCGCAACATCCAGATTGCAATCTTAGTTTCTTGCTTGTTCTTCGTTTTCTCGCAGGAAATAGACCCTCGTGGTCAGGTTGATCGTGCTCCGGTGTGGTCAATAACCTCTCGGAGTTGGTTTAGCGATTGCTAAGGCGCGACGTCCTCGCACGTTCGTAGTCCGATCGTCAAAGTCGACTTCCACCAAAGCGATATGCATCATCTCATCGAAAGACGGGACACCTTTGCCCATATCAATAACCTTCATATGCTGACGCAAGTCTTATTAAAAAATCTTCATAACTACCCTGCTGCACCTGTTTTAATAATTTATTTAACAGTATGTTATAGCTACAAGCATTATTAATACCTTTGACGTTATTGAAGTAGCACTCCCTCAATATGTCTGAGGCTTCTGTCGGATTCACGCGAGCCAGAGCATTTGGTAAAAGAAGCCCACACTCAACTAAACATTGACGATTCTTTTCCAAAAATCTCAAGAGCCTTTTTTTATTTCAAACGCTTGAGACTGAAGCCCATTCAAAATATCACACACATGCTTGTATTCTTTTTTATGTAACTTTATATAGAAGTGTTTTAAGTCATGGGAAGTTAATAGCCGAAAGTGATTCTAGATATCCCCCGTGGGTTTGCATAAGTAACCTCCTATCAGATCCGATAATGTATCAGGATCAGACCTCCTCTCTGCTGGTTGCCAATCCAAGGGTTTGCAAAGCATCGGAAGATTGAGTTTGATAGGGAGCAGATTTATGTTCAAATTGCACATAACATAACAAGAATTCTCTATATACCCTTGACCTTTCTTAAGAACCAGCACTGGATCTTCTTTTGTTACTCCCCTATCTGTTGATATATGTAGAACATCTCTTTCAATCATGAATTGGAGCAAGTATTTCCCGATATCATAATGACACTGAATTTTTTCTTTTTCTCTTTTTTGCTAGCACCTTTGGGCTGAACAACATCCTTAACTGATTCTACCTTACTAGTGAGTACTGCTTCCACCTTACCACTACCCGGTGCTTTGTATTGTAGAAACCTTGCTTGTTCTTGTACAGTTGAATTAAGTTGATCTATAAATCTAGCTGCCTTAACTGCGGATGATTCCTGAAGAGTGTTGAATACCAAGCCTAGTACATGAATCATGATAGCCTCAAGCGTATAGATACCAAACATCTTAAGCATAGGTAAGCTACTTGGTAGGCAACCCTTTAGATATTGCTTAGCGTTAGGCTGATCTTTATTAATCAATAACTTCACTATGTTAGGAGTTACTTTAAATAGATTATCCTCATCGAACTTCATTGTGCAATTTGCAATTTGATTCTGTAAATCTATTAATTCAGTATCGGAAAACACACTATTTTGATTCTTCTTTTCATTAATCAACAACTTTCTAACATCATCCTGATACATATCAACATTAGAAGTCTTTTTCGTTTTGTCAATATCCAACAGCTTAGCGTAGTAATCGTTCCAGAACTCCTTAATAATACGTGCATTTTGCAAAGATTTCTCATTCTCAATGCTATCATCATATGTCTCGGAACAATAAAATAGAACCTGCATACTTTTATTTGTTACCCTTACTAAACCGCAGTAAGGATACGAATACGACTGAAATAAACTACTAGAATCTAAATATAAGGAAAGGATCAGAATAAGTACTAATGCTCTATATAATACTTTTCCCCGAGCGATGGTTTAGCGGATTCGGAATTGTAACCAAGCATCCTGGGTTCTATACCCGATTCAACACTAGAGCATGCAGCCGATCCTGGATACATAACTATATAAAGTGTGCAGTTTTGGATCTTTATTGGTAGCCAGTCTTTCACTTCTGCCTCTCCACTCCCATGCCTTTCTTGGTCGGACCAACCCAACCGGCGATTTCCGACAAGTCTTTCTTTATTTTCATTTATGGATAACCAATCCATTTTCCAATATAGTTGGGAGATTTTACCCAAGAAATGGGTACATAAAATGAAAAGATCGGAACATGGGAATAGATCTTATACCAATACTAACTACCCATTTCCATTGTTGTGCTTTCTAAAATGGCATACCTATACAAGGGTTCAAGTTTCGATCGATATTTGAGGAGTGGATCATCCCTCTCGAAAACGAAGATTTGAAGTTGTCCATAATTTACTGAGTACTCGGTATAACTCACGCATTCGTGTACAAACAAGTGCAGACGAAGTAACACGAATATCTCCGGTAGTCAGTCTATTTCCATCAGCCGGCCAGTGGGAGCGAGAAGTATGGGATATGTCTGGTGTTTCTTCCATCAATCATCCGGATTTACGCCGTATATCAACAGATTATGGTTTCGAGGGTCATCGATTACGAAAAGACTTTCCTTTGAGTGGATATGTGGAAGTACGCTATGATGATCCAGAGAAACGTGTGGTTTCTGAACCCATTGAGATGACCCAAGAATTTCGCTATTTCGATTTTGCTAGTCCTTGGGAACAACGTAGCGACGGATAATTCCGAATCTACATAGGTCTAGTCCAGGAGACAAATCAATAGGAAATGCTATTTGCTTCTTAAGAAGAAGAACTTTTTTGAAATGAAATAGTTTCCACGGGCGTCGGATATCATTTCTTCAAATAAGGAAGAAGTGTTATCGAAGGATTTCCTTCCATTCTTCCTAGTATGGAAGATGTAAAGAAAAAGTAATGCGTCTCGATCTATACGAAAGGGCACTGGTTTTTTCTTTCGGTTTCATTGATAGCAGAAGAGTACGCTAGCTAGCGTAGCCTGAAAACGCTTGCCTGCGCCCCACCCCTACGGAAACTATTGCCTATGCTTGCTGCTCGCTCAGTGTCAGTAGAAGGGAAGAAAAGATGGTCACTCCTTTTAGGAACATGGCGAGCCTTACTTACGACTATTGCACTTCACTCGCTGCTCGTTCATTCACTTGCTCATGAACTCGCTGCTTTGCCAGAAGTGACTAGTCGCCTCCTTTCCTCCGCCGAAAGATGCTTAGCCAGAAGCGACGAAGGAGGGGAGCTGGGGAAGGCCGACGATGGCAATGAGGGGGAAGCTATCGTAGAAGCTTTGCCCCTTGCTTTACATAAATTGTTATGAACTTACTAAATGACCTTATTTATTCTCCCGGAACGCTAGCAAATCTAATAGTTCCATCTACTCTTCTTAACTTAAGAACGAAGGCCGCCATCCTTCTTATTCAGGAACCCTTTGTTTGAGGAGGGCGTATCCCCGGGAAGGGGAGAGTGGCCGAGTGGTCAAAAGCGACAGACTGTAAATCTGTTGAAGGTTTTCTACGTAGGTTCGAATCCTGCCTCTCCCACTTGTTGTAGACATAAGAGAAGAGAAAGTAGGCGGAAGCCTAGGAGGGCCAACCGAGTGAAGCTCTTTTTTTGGCTGTGCCATGAAGTGCCATTTTATCGTATGCGTTTTAGAGAGGTTGTCGAAAAAAGACGATCTATAGAGGTTCCCCATCTATATCCAATCGAGAATAGAAGCGACTCGCTTCCGGCGTCGGCTTGTAGTCTCTGCAGTCGGCACACGCACGCGCCCGCCATCATGCCTCCTTGGTTCGGGACGAAGCCAAGCGAGACATACGATAGACGAAGGAAGCGCCCACCCAGCAGGAGGGCTAAAACCAGTAGTTTTGAAGTTGCAAACTCCAGCTTCGAAGCTGGAGTGCTTTAGCCCTTTTTTAAGCAAGAATCACCATCTTGAGCGCCTTGCGCGCTCAAGAACAAGCAAGGGATGAGCGCTTTGTTGCTAAAGCGGATACGTTTTCTTGCTGGGGAAGGCTAGTTTGATCGAGGATTGGAGAGGAGGGAGAGGTGGAATAAAAAGCTCGGGATGGATTTTGGAGTCTTTGTGCGAGCCGTATGCGGTGAGAGTCGCACGTACGGTAAGGAGGGGGGTTCGCGTCTATACGTGTAGTGTGGTGGTTGGGCCTACCCACCCTATTTGTTCCATGATCTATGGGTCTACTGGAGCTACCCACTTCGATCAATTAGCCAAGATTTTGACCGGATACAAAATCACTGGTGCTCGATCTAGTGGTATTTTTATAGGGATTCTTTTTATCGCTGTAGGATTCCTATTCAAGATTACTGCAGTTCCTTTTCAGGCGACTGTAGGACGGACGGCCCCCTATAGGTAGTAGGGTAGGGTGGGTGGTACCACTCAGATAGCGGCCAATCCTCCTAACTGCGCGCGGGCCGGGCTTAGAGCGCGTGAAACTCATCACTACCTCGTAAGGGCATTGAGACCATAGCATGTTACACAAAAGCGCCGCTTTCTCAGGAGTGTTGTCACACAGCTGCCCGACTAGAAGCGCTACTCGCTCTGTAATGTTGTCACACAAGATAAGCACGCCGCCCGCCTGCTGGCCGGGCGAATCGAAGTTATCTTCCGGTCAATTGTCCACCCAGTCAAGTGCAAAAAACACAGTGGAATCACGCAACGCACGCTGCTGGTGTGCTTCCTGCCCACGAGGAAAGAAGAGCGACAAGGTTCAGATTTGACTGTTTGCAGCATGGGAGCTGATTACCCAAAAAATCCCTGGGAAAAAAGAAAAGATATCTCGGTAACGAAAACCATAGGAGGCTGTATTGGCGAGATCCAAGGGTTCACAGCAGCCCAAAAGAAAAACCGCCTGGAAGTCCGAGGACCTTTAGTACCATACCGAACCAGCAGCCTTCGCGCCAAGCGACGACCGCCCTTGTCCCTTTCCTTTTTCCATTCAACCTACTTCTTAGCTTTGTTCCGTCAGTCTAAGGCAAAGCTTAAGTGGTTTGCCTACCTTACCCACTTGATGAAAGGGAACGAACTTCGTTTCCTTGGCGGCTTTATGGATGGATTCAGTCAGAAAAAACTCCTTCCTTTTGAAAAAAGTGACGCTTTGCGTCTTTGCTTCCGAGGGTTAGGGTATAGGCCGTTTCGAGCAAACTTTCGCTTTTTCTCCTGGCTTTCTACAACTTTCACTTTAGCTTCCAAAGGCGACCCAATGACCTTTCCAGAATTGGAAGTATTCGTCGCCCTACGCTAAGAAAGAAGTCACTATAAAACTGCTTGCCCTCCAGAAGTACCAAAGGTGCGCGAAGCCCGGTGAAAATGAATATGTTTGCTACTGAAAGAAGCCTGCCTATTGACTAATATTCGTCTTTAGAATGAAAGTAGCTATGAAGCCCAATCTACTGTCGATTCAAAAGGGGGCATAGTCATATGGGTGGGGTGTTTGTGGGGAGCTGCCTTGGATATGAGGAATTCCTCCAATCTAAAAAAAGAACAAAGAAAAAGTCCGTGACGAAGATCTTTCTTTTTTATCAATAGATAGGAATGAGTGTTCGTTATAGGGGATAGGATCCATCTGCTCTCTCTCTCTATTTTCTTTGATGCAATTTAGAGAGAAAGAGCAGTGCGAATTAGAAAAAAAAGAGAATCGGGAGATGATTCCAAAATAGATACATAGACATCTAAAGTAAAGGGATGTATATATTATTCCTATATATATCATCTATCTATGAAAAAAGTAAACATAGTTCATTTTTGGGTTCCCCGAAGCCCCGAATGGATTGGATCGTTTCTGCTTCTGCCAACAAAATGAAGGCCTCGCCCCTTCCGAATGCTTCTTCGATCCTGAAGTTCTCGCGAAGAGAATAAGATGCAGCTCCCCCTCCCTCTATCTTTTTCTACTTTGCTAATCTTCCCCTCTAACGCGGGTCGGGCTTAGGCGGGCGCGGGAGAAAGAAAGAAAGTCGAAGAACGTCTTCTCCTTTGTCCTTTTTTCAGTGCAACACAGGAAAGCGCCCTCTTTTTGTAGTCCCTGCAGCTTCCCAGAGGCTTGCTTTTTTGAACGCATGGCGTAGCTAGGACCCCTCCAATCATGTTTGAGCCTATGTTCACCCGGGGCCAAAAACGGAGAATTCCGGAATGCCTGCCGACGTTCAGATAAGGTGCATATCCCTTACCACTAAAGGAAAGGCTCGACGAAGGGGGGGATATTAGCTGGGTAAGGAAAACGCTTTCGGAGATTGAGATGTCGATTTGTTTTTGATCGAAAAGGAAGAAGGCCGAGGGGATAGCAGCCTTCCTTCGGGCTTTGCCTGCTGACGTTCTAATAAAGAATTCCGGCTCGGCCCTGGAAAGTGCTGGCAACAACATAAAGAAAGGGGTCCATGTAGCTGCTGCGCCCGCCCACTGAGCAGCAGGTTCGGCATCTACTACAAAAGAGAGAATCCACTTCAGATAACCACGTCTCTGCTAGGCAGCGTGTGGAATGGCCGAGAGCGGACCAAATGGATATATAATCCAAGCCGAGAGTGGAGTTACGTGAACAGCCGTCTGATGGAAAACAACTTTCACGTTCGGTTCAGAGAGCACTTTTTTCGTTGAGAATAAGTCCTTCCCTTTTGTGTGAATTCCCCAGCGGCGAATTAACAACTTGTGGGGCCCTATCTATTCAATCTCTTGAGCCCCAAGAAAACCCCCCTCTCCCTCGGACTCAATCTCTCTTTTGACTCTATAAATGTGGGCACCTGATATCTATGAGGGTTCACCCACCCCGGTGACAGCATTCCTTTCTATTGCGCCTAAAATCTCTATTTCTGCAAATATGTCACGTGTTTCTATTGTTGCTTCCTATGGGGGTACATTACAACAAATCTTCTTTTTCTGCAGCATTGCTTCTATGATCTTAGGAGCACTGGCCGCCATGGCCCAAACGAAAGTCAAAAGACCTCTAGCTCATAGTTCGATTGGACATGTAGGTTATATTTGTACTGGTTTCTCATGTGGAACCATAGAAGGAATTCAATCACTACTAATTGGTATATTTATTTATGCATCAATGACGATAGATGCATTCTCCATAGTTCCAGCATTACGGCAAACCCGTGTCAAATATATAGCGGATTTGGGCGCTCTAGCCAAAACGAATCCTATTTCGGCTATGACCTTCTCCATTACAATGTTCTCATACGCAGGAATACCCCCGTTAGCCGGCTTTTGTAGCAAATTCTATTTGTTCTTCGCCGCTTTGGGATGTGGGGCTTACTTCCTAGCCCCAGTGGGAGTAGTGACTAGCGTTATAGGTCGTTGGACGACCGGAAAGTTGCCATGAGTAAGGTTGGGAGACCGAAGGCAGTTTTCCGTGCACCGGACACGTAGCTTACCGAATCAGTTGCAACACAGATGGGAATGCATGCTACGAAAGACAGGGTCGAGTCTGATACATCAACCGTCGACTCCATATCCTTGTACGAGTCCACAATCACTACACGAGATGAACCTGGGTTTGGTGAATGGAAGTTGGCCTTAGGTGTAATAGGACTCCCAGTTACTGCGCGCGATCGTATACTGAGGTGCTCCCCGTCAGTTGTTGGAACGACGCGAGCCGGGCCGGGCCTCGATTCCTTTCAAAAAGGTGAAGGGACAGAGGTGACTAATTCCCCATCTCATTTGGGGCGGAAAACGAATCGACATCTCGATGTGATACAGCCCTTTCCATTTTCAAGTGGGCTCTACCACCGGCCGATTCTCTTTTTTTCTAATTCGCACTGCTCTTTCTCTCTAAATTGCATCAAAGAAAATAGAGAGAGAGAGAGAGAGCAGATGGATCCTATCCCCTATAACGAACACTCTTTCCTATCTATTGATAGAAAGAAAGATCTTCGTCACGGACTTTTCCTTTGTTCTTTTTTTTAGATTGGAGGAATTCCTCATATCCA
The DNA here is from genome assembly GCF_018294505.1 of Triticum aestivum. NCBI lineage: Eukaryota > Viridiplantae > Streptophyta > Magnoliopsida > Poales > Poaceae > Triticum > Triticum aestivum. The sequence goes on from NC_057806.1 coordinate 240,012,185, forward strand.
AGGCAGCTCCCCACAAACACCCCACCCATATGACTATGCCCCCTTTTGAATCGACAGTAGATTGGGCTTCATAGCTACTTTCATTCTAAAGACAGATATTAGTCAATAGGCAGGCTTCTTTCAGTAGCAAACATATTCATTTTCACCGGGCTCCGCGCACCTTTGGTACTTCTGGAGGGCAAGCAGTTTTATAGTGACTTCTTTCTTAGGGTAGGGCAATGAATACTTCCAATTCCGGAAAGGTCATTGGGTCGCCTTTGGAACCTAAAGCGAAAGTTGTAGAAAGCCGGGAGAAAAAGCGAAAGCTTGCTCGAAACGGCCTATACCCTAACCCTCGGAAGCGAAGACGAAAAGCGTCACTTTTTTCAAAAGGAAGGAGTTTTTTCTGACTGAATCCATCCATAAAGCCGCCAAGGAAACGAAGTTCGTTCCCTTTCATCAAGTGGGTAAGGTAGGCAAACCACTTAAGCTTTGCCTTAGACTGACGGAACAAAGCTAAGAAGTAGGCTGAATGGAAAAAGGAAAGGGACAAGGGCGGTCGTCGCTTGGCGCGAAGGCTGCTGGTTCGGTATGGTACTAAAGGTCCTCGGACTTCCAGGCGGTTTTTCTTTTGGGCTGCTGTGAACCCTTGGATCTCGCCAATACAGCCTCCTATGGTTTTCGTTACCGAGATATCTTTTCTTTTTTCCCAGGGATTTTTTGGGTAATCAGCTCCCATGCTGCAAACAGTCAAATCTGAACCTTGTCGCTCTTCTTTCCTCGTGGGCAGGAAGCACACCAGCAGCGTGCGTTGCGTGATTCCACTGTGTTTTTTGCACTTGACTGGGTGGACACTTGACCGGAAGATAACTTCGATTCGCCCGGCCAGCAGGCGGGCGGCGTGCTTATCTTGTGTGACAACACTACAGAGCGAGTAGCGCTTCTAGTCGGGCAGCTGTGTGACAACACTCCTGAGAAAGCGGCGCTTTTGTGTAACATGCTATGGTCTCAACGCCCTTACGAGGTAGTGATGAGTTTCACGCGCTCTAAGCCTGGCCCGCGCGCAGTTAGGAGGATTGGCCGCTATCTGAGCGGTACCACCCACCCTACCCTACTACCTATAGGGGGGCGTCCATCCTACAGCCGCCCGAAAAGGAACTGCAGTAATCTTGAATAGGAATCCTACAGCGATAAAAAGAATCCCCATAAAAATACCACTAGATCGAGCACCAGTGATTTCGTATCCGGTCAAAATCTTGGCTAATTGATCGAAGTGGGTAGCTCCAGTAGACCCATAGATCATGGAACAAATAGGGTGGGTAGGCCCAACCACCACACTACATGTATAGACGCGAACCCCCCTCCTTACCGTACGTGTGACTCTCACCGCATACGGCTGGCACAAAGACTCCAAAATCCATCCCGAGATTTTTATTCCACCTCTCCCTCCTCTCCAATCCTCGATCAAACTAGGCTTCCCCAGCAAGAAAGCGTATCCGCTTTAGCAACAAAGCGCTCATCCCTTGCTTGTTCTTGAGCGCGCAAGGCGCTCAAGATGGTGATTCTTGCTTAAAAAAGGGCTAAAGCACTCCAGCTTCGAAGCTGGAGTTTGCAACTTCAAAACTACAGGTTTTAGCCCTCCTGCTGGGTGGGCGCTTCCTTCGTCTATCGTATGTCTCGCTTGGCTTCGTCCCGAACCAAGGAGGCATGATGGCGGGCGCGTGCATGTGCCGACTGTAGAGACTACAAGCCGACGCCAGAAGCGACTCGCTTCTATTCTCGATTGGATATAGATGGGGAATCTCTATAGATCGTCTTTTTTCGACAACCTCTCTAAAACGCATACGAGAAAATGTCACTTCACGGCACGGCAAAAAAAAGAGCTTCGCTCGGTTGGCCCTCCTAGGCTTCCGCCTACTTTCTCTTCTCTTAAGTCTACAACAAGTGGGAGAGGCAGGATTCGAACCTACGTAGAAAACCTTCAACAGATTTACAGTCTGTCGCTTTTGACCGCTCGGCCACTCTCCCCTTCCCGGGGATACGCCCTGCTCAAACAAAGGGTTCCTGAATAAGAAGGATGGCGGCCTTCGTTCTTAAGTTAAGAAGAGTAGATGGAACTATTAGATTTGCTAGCGTTCCGGGAGAATAAATAAGGTCATTTAGTAAGTTCATAACAATTTATGTAAAGCAAGGGGCAAAGCTTCTACGACAGCTTCCCCCTCATTGCCATCGTCGGCCTTCCCCAGCTCCCCTCCTTCGTCGCTTCTGGCTAAGCATCTTTCGGCGGAGGAAAGGAGGCGACTAGTCGCTTCTGGCGAAGCAGCGAGTTCATGAGCAAGTGAATGAACGAGCAGCGAGTGAAGTGCAACAGTCATAAGTAAGGCTCGCCATGTTCCTAAAAGGAGTGACCATCTTTTCTTCCCTTCTACTGACACTGAGCGAGCAGCAAGCATAGGCAATAGTTTCCGTAGGGGTGGGGCGCAAGCAAGCGTTTTCAGGCTCCGCTAGCTAGCGTACTCTTCTGCTATCAATGAAACCGAAAGAAAAAACCAGTGCCCTTTCGTATAGATCGAGACGCAGTACTTTTTCTTTACTTCTTCCATACTAGGAAGAATGGAAGGAAATCCTTCGATAACACTTCTTCCTTATTTGAAGAAATGATATCCGACGCCCGTGGAAACTCTTTCATTTCAAAAAAGTTCTTCTTCTTAAGAAGCAAATAGCATTTCCTATTGATTTGTCCCCTGGACTAGACCTATGTAGATTCGGAATTATCCGTCGCTACGCTGTTCCCAAGGACTAGCAAAATCGAAATAGCGAAATTCTTGGGTCATCTCAATGGGTTCAGAAACCACACGTTTCTCTGGATCATCATAGCGTACTTCCACATATCCACTCAGAGGAAAGTCTTTTCGTAATGGATGACCCTCGAAACCATAATCTGTTGATATACGGCGTAAATCCGGATGATTGATGGAAGAAACACCAGACATATCCCATACTTCTCGCTCCCACCGGCCGGCTGATGGAAATAGACTGACTACCGGAGATATTCGTGTTACTTCGTCTGCACTTGTTTGTACACGAATGCGTGAGTTATACCGAGTACTCAGTAAATTATGGACAACTTCAAATCTTCGTTTTCGAGAGGGATGATCCACTCCGCAAATATCGATCGAAACTTGAACCCTTGTATAGGTATGCCATTTTAGAAAGCACAACAATGGAAATGGGTAGTCAGTATTGGTATAAGATCTATTCCCATGTTCCGATCTTTTCATTTTATGTACCCATTTCTTGGGTAAAATCTCCCAACTATATTGGAAAATGGATTGGTTATCCATAAATGAAAATAAAGAAAGCTTTATTTTGGTTCCGCTTCTTGCTCTAAGCAGAAAGACTTGTCGGAAATCGCCGGTTGGGTTGGTCCGACCAAGAAAGGCATGGGAGTGGAGAGGCAGAAGTGAAAGACTGGCTACCAATAAAGATCCAAAACTGCACACACTTTTATAGTTATGTATCCAGGATCGGCTGCATGCTCTAGTGTTGAATCGGGTATAGAACCCAGGATGCTTGGTTACAATTCCGAATCCGCTAAACCATCGCTCGGGGAAAAGTATTATACAGAGCATTAGTACTTATTCTGATCCTTTCCTTATATTTAGATTCTAGTAGTTTATTTCAGTCGTATTCGTATCCTTACTGCGGTTTAGTAAGGGTAACAAATAAAAGTATGCAGGTTCTATTTTATTGTTCCGAGACATATGATGATAGCATTGAGAATGAGAAATCTTTGCAAAATGCACGTATTATTAAGGAGTTCTGGAACGATTACTACGCTAAGCTGTTGGATATTGACAAAACGAAAAAGACTTCTAATGTTGATATGTATCAGGATGATGTTAGAAAGTTGTTGATTAATGAAAAGAAGAATCAAAATGGTGTGTTTTCCGATACTGAATTAATAGATTTACAGAATCAAATTGCAAATTGCACAATGAAGTTCGATGAGGATAATCTATTTAAAGTAACTCCTAACATAGTAAAGTTCTTGATTAATAAAGATCAGCCTAACGCTAAGCAATATCTAAAGGGTTGCCTACCAAGTAGCTTACCTATGCTTAAGATGTTTGGTATCTATACGCTTGAGGCTATCATGATTCATGTACTAGGCTTGGTATTCAACACTCTTCAGGAATCATCCGCAGTTAAGGCAGCTAGATTTATAGATCAACTTAATTCAACTGTACGAGAACAAGCAAGGTTTCTACAATACAAAGCACCAGGTAGTGGTAAGGTGGAAGCAGTACTCACTAGTAAGGTAGAATCAGTTAAGGATGTTGTTCAGCCCAAAGGTGCTAGCAAAAAAGAGAAAAAGAAAAAAATTCAGTGTCATTATGATATCGGGAAATACTTGCTCCAATTCATGATTGAAAGAAATGTTCTACATATATCAACAGATAGGGGAGTAACAAAAGAAGATCCAGTGCTGGTTCTTAAGAAAGGTCAAGGGTATATAGAGAATTCTTGTTATGTTATGTGCAATTTGAACATAAATCTGCTCCCTATCAAACTCAATCTTCCGATGCTTTGCAAACCCTTGGATTGGCAACCAGCAGAGAGGGGGTCTGATCCTGATACATTATCGGATCTGATAGGAGGTTACTTATGCAAACCCACGGGGGATATCTAGAATCACTTTCGGCTATTAACTTCCCATGACTTAAACCACTTCTATATAAAGTTACATAAAAAAGAATACAAGCAGATGTGTGATATTTTGAATGGGCTTCAGTCTCAAGCGTTTGAAATAAACAAAAGGCTCTTGAGATTTCTGGAAAAGAATCGTCAATGTTTAGTTGAGTGTGGGCTTCTTTTACCAAATGCTCTGGCTCGCGTGAATCCGACAGAAGCCTCAGACATATTGAGGGAGTTCTACTTCAATAACGTCAAAGGTATTAATAATGCTTGTAGCTATAACATACTGTTAAATAAATTATTAAAACAGGTGCAGCAGGCTAGTTATGAAGATTTTTTAATAAGAGTTGCGTCAGCATATGAAGGTTATCAATTCTATTTGCCAGCATTCATGGACTTCCGTGGTAGAATCTACCGTTCAGGTGTATTGCATTTTCATGAGCGTGATTTGTCAAAAAGTTTATTACTCTTTTCTGCCGATCATCCTCAACCTCAAGCACAAAACCACCTGTCGGAAAAAAAGAATCTCAGTCAACACTTAGCATGTGCTGCAGCCTTTAAGTATCCAAAGTTCTTGAACTTAGATGATGCCCTTAAATGGTATAACGAACACCAGACTGAAATGTTTACTTCGGACGAAAGTTTCATTCAATTTGCTGCGCAAGCTAGTGATCCATTTTTTTCATAGCCAAGATCCTTTCTCAGGATGAAGGAGTGAGTAATTATCATCAGGTTCCAGTGACCCAAGATGCGAGTGCGAGTGCATATCAAATTATGAGTTATCTCTTGCTTAACTTAGAAATGGGTAGGAGAACGAATCTTCTTCCATCTTAAGACGGTAAAATCCAAGATGTGTACATGTGCTTGCGGGATGAGCTTAATAAATTCTTGGATACCAGATTGAATAATGTTAGTAGTAGTAATTAGAAGAAAAAACTCATAGATTCTATGTTAACCAGAAAGTTCGTCAAAGGATTGTTTATGCCATCTCCACAGGGGTCCGTCCGGTTCTTCCTCAAATGGGTTGCCTCAATCTTTATCAAAGTTTTGGTATCTAGCTTATCCAGCTACAGTATAGTATACTCCTTCCTTGCTCGATAGAGCTCTTTGAATCCGCTTCAACTAAATGCGTAAAATAGAGTAATTTCTTCAAAAGCCAGTTTCTTTCGAGAAGGCAGGAGGCCCATAGCGAGTTACAATAGTGCCAGTTCTTGTACGGAAGGCCGTAATTCCGGTAACCTCGACTGCTCTAAGAATGATCCGGGCTAGCCGGGCACATCACATCAAAGTTAGGTCATTTGTCAAAAACATGGCAAATAGCTCAGTTGGTTTGGTAAGGGAGCTATTCTCTCACTTAAACCACTCCCATATTAGGTATTCTATCTCATCTTAAGGTTCCCCCGCATTACCCATAACTTACCACCTGTATCTCCGGAACTCAAATCGCAAAATGACAATGCTTTCGATAGTCTGTACTAAATTACTTTGTATGAATGCACATCTCGGCCGTCGGGTAGCTGATCACCATTTCAAAGTCTATATCCGTGGTTCAAGAAATGGAATTGCTATTCTCGATTCAGACAAGACACTGATTTGTTTACGAAACACTCTTCATTTTATAGGATCTCCCAGTCGTCAAAAAGGACGTTCCTTCTTTTTAAAGACCAATCATTTATTTATTTATGAATAACGGAAGAAATGGCGAGCTATTTAAGAAGCTATTTAAGAAATGTGAATTCTCATTGTTTTGATGATTCTCAATGGAAGATCGGGGCGTTTTTGACCAAATCTTTTGCAAATAAAAAAATTCCGTTCAAGAAAGAAGAAGATCAATTTTGGGTTGAACCAACAACCTGATTGTGTGGTTATTCTGAATGCAGATAGAAAGTCTTCGGTCATACTGGAAGCTGATCGATCAAATACCTATTCCATCCTTAGTTGATTCTACGATCCCATGGGAATCCTATAAAAGAATCACTTATCCCATCCCAGCGAATGATCCTATACAGTTCGTATATCTATTTCGTCATTCGATCATGAAAACAGTGATTCTTGAACAGAATGCGATTAGTAGAGAAGCGCAATCTCTCAGAGTCACTTTGAGTACGGGGAAGTCCACAGGAGGGATGAGATCCGCCTGCTACTCCACCTCTTCTTCTTCCCCAATAGACGAAGAAGAAAATAGGGCCAAGGCGCTATTGGAGATGCGCAAAAAATATCCATCGGGAGATGGCGCTGACGCTGACGCTAACGCTCGCAAGGCGGTTTTGCAGGCAATTTCTAAAAGTACTTTTTTTTCGTTGAGCTCATAACCCGGTTTGGGCTGATTGACTCTGAGAGCGATCGAGGGGTCGCGGGCTCACACCTTGCTTTTGCGCATAGGATCGAAGAGATCCTAGAATTTAATGGAAAGAGCAGCGGCTCTCTGAAAGACCTCATTGATCTTAAATTGGATTTGGAAGATGCCTCTAAAAGAGAGGAGATTCTACTTCCATATTTTTCCTCAAAAAAAGAGGCAAAGTCCTAGCGTGATACAAAAAGAAATAATGGGCAAGGGCGGGGAATGATAGGTTCATAGAAGTGGAGTAATCAGTTCTTCATTTGAAGACTTAGTTGGCTGGCCTACTGGCCCGCAGATGTAGAGAGGTTGCCCCCACCATCCTCTTGAACTGCGAAATCAAAGTTGCAATCTGATAGGTATCTATCCTGACCATGCATCTGGAAAGCGCCGGTTTGGTTCTGGCTCGTGACATGAAGAAGAAGTCCCAAACAGGGATCAGATGAGTTTGCACAGCGTTACTTTGTTGACGGAAAATCAAATTGTTCTTCCGGTTCAATGAAGACTATGCTTACTTTCCTTTCTCTTACCGGTCTGTGTTCTATCATGGACCTGTATTCCGTTCCTCGAATTGAGACTTTCTTTTGGTATGATTTTGAAATGAGTTTTCTATCAAAACTCTATGCCATCAATCACTATCCCCGTTTCTGCCCGGACGATTCCTTCAAATAAATAAAAAGAAAAGTGAATAGGAAAACGCATAACCAGAAGAAAAAGATATCGTGATGTAAAATGATCATGGGGACACATTGTTTTTAGGACCGACAATTTCCTGCACTGCTTAAACCAAGAAAAAGATACATACTAGTTTTCATAGGTAGGCCTCTCTCTCCTACAGAATAGGTTTTTCCAAAAACTACCCATGGGATTTCTTTGTCTTTTCCTTATCTTTTGTCCGGTGAAGAATCTCCTGCTGCAGAGATAAGATGAATGGCTTCGAGATACCATCACTCGTCATTGCCAAGGAAATGAATTGCAAATTGGCTACTTATAGTCTACACTTCCCCTGATTCTCCATGATGACCCGCATTCATTGATTGAGAGAATAAGCTAAAGATAGATCCATTGCGATATTGGTTTGGAAGAGAAGCCGTGGAGACAGCTCATTGTTCCTATGTCCGGAATTGTTAAAGAATGAAGGTACCCCGTTGACTATGTCGGGTAACGCTGACTTAGGTTATCCCTAAATACACTATCAACCACATCATAACTGTTTGCTTCCGCTTTCCTCGCAGAGTTGGTTCTAGCTTTCACCGAAGCATTTCGTCGCTTGCTATGCCCTTCCTCGTCTCTGGGTGCCATCCTTTCTCTTGCATTTTCGTGCACATAAGCATAGCTCCAACCACTTTTCATGCTTAGCAAATGCTGTAATGAGGGTGCTGAATGTATACGGATCTGGCGCAAGATCTCTGTCTGCCTTTTCTTTCAGCTGATCCTCTACCTAATGGTTCAGACCCTGGCAGACACCGGTGCGAGAACAGAGGCAAGTCAACTATACCAGCATTTCTGAAGATAGGCAACTCTTTATTTCTGAAGATAGGAATTCCAGATAAATAAATCCGCATTCAAGTTTTAGGCTTGTGTCCTTTCATCTAGAATGGCTGCTGCTTGGTCTTCAGTGAGCAAAGTCATTTCCTCAATAGAGTTCTTTGCCCGACAAAAGTGAATCTTGATCTTTCTTCTTGATAGTTTGTGATCGAGCCAATCTCACAATTTCGATCTTGCTACTACCACTATAGCCCTGAGTGACTATGGCTACCTGAACTGAAGGAGTTCCCACAAGACCTGTGAATGTCAACTTCACTCTAAGGGTAAAGCATGCTCGCTCCTTCGCTCGTACGAACAATCAGTCGTTGCTGGGAGCTCTATCCTCCTCGCACTACTAAAAACAGGGTGAAAGAATCTCCCGCATTCAGTCTGTGGAGGCCGACCATCATAGTTGTCTCTACACCAAGTTGGTCTTAAAGTCTACCCGGGCTAGCTTCTTCATTCTTCGATCAGGGGCGGGCTTCTTTCCTTATATACGATGACTTAGATAGATAAACTTCTTTGATCCATTATTGATAAAGTCTTCGGGGGCTGTTTACCTTTTGAATCGACAGTAGAGTAGGTTTGATCTTGCTTTCTCAATCTTTCTCTGATCCTAGCCGTGTAGTAGATCCGGCTTTATTCGGCTAAAAAGAAGTGTGTGTGGCCGTCGTATCTGCTCGCCCCCTTCTTCATTCATCCATTTAGGTAAGAATGGATCCAGGGAAACTGGCTCGGGAACAGCCCTGAAAAAACACAGTAAGAGAGTCCAATCTCTGAAATATAGCATTTAATCTCCTAAGTAGTAGTAGTAGAAGGCTTAGTATCTGACTTGATCCAATAGAGTCAGAACACACAGTAGATCCAGATTCCACACCTTGCTGTGGACTGGGGAGAGAGCAGCTCTTCGAAGCTGGGCGTTCTGTGTGATTATGGAGGAACTGTAGTACTCGCCCCAAAATGCAAGCTGGGATAGATACTTAAAGAAAGGGGGAGCGGTGGGCCTTCAAAAAGGAGCGAGGGAGTGATGGGCAACCTTTTTCTATATGTTGCTCGTGAGCCGCCAAGTACCAGTCTCGCAACAGTACTGGCGTTAAAGGATCGGTCCTTCACTTGCGGATCGTTCGCGAGTCGAACTCGCTCTCTTGCCACGCCTTTGACTCGCGAACTCGAGTCGGACTCATTCACTGCTGACTTTTTTGAGGATCGTTCGTTCTTCACTCTCTTGCTATTACCCGCAGGGAGCGCAACAACCGAAGGTGCATATTATCATATAGAAGGAAGCGAAGCGTAGTGATTCGTACTACCGGAAAAGTGTCGCTAACTACTAGGCAATAGAGTCAGCTTACGGGTGGGGCGCAAGCAAGCGTAGCGAATCACATAGAGTTGCCCCTACCTGCCAGCGCGCAGATAGATAGGGCGGGCGAGCGCAGGGATGGATGTCTGAGCGGTTGAAAGAGTCGGTCTTGAAAACCGAAGTATTGATAGGAATACCGGGGGTTCGAATCCCTCTCCATCCGTGAGGTCATAAGTTCTCTCTTGCCTTATCTATAGATAAGAACGAATCTCCTCGACTCGACTGATATGACGGATGGAATGGGTAGAAGGTTGAGGTTATTGTGTGTTGATTTAGTTAGGACTTTGTCTCCCTTTCGTTATCTTCCGCCCCGGGTGGATGACTTGTGGGAGCTAAGTCGAAGATCTCGGTGTCGTCGTGAGTGGTTGATAAACAATGATTGCAGTTTGATTTAGGGAGTCCCAACCCTGTGAAGCTTAACAGACAAAGAAAATGATAGAGACTTCCGGGTATAGGGTGACGACCTTAATGAATCAAGTATTCAGGTGGCAGATTTTTTAGCTACATAAGCGCTCAAATTCCTGAATACTTATTGCCCAAAAAATATGATCAACCCCAGGTACATTTATTAGGTTTTGATCTGAGGCTATCCTGGTCTGCAGGACCCAACACAAGTATTCATCCTTTCCAATCTGAAAAAGGTGTTGCCGAAAGCTTACCCTCTTCCACACGGATGCTACAGTCGCTATCACTTTTGTAGGAGGGGAATTACAGAGTTCGCCTCTCGACATCTTGTTTGGTAAGCGGAATTTTGACCCAGGCGCCCTAGTGTTGCCTAACCGTTCGGCCGGAGATGTCGGATGCGAGATCTTTAGCTACTTGTATCAATTTGCCGCAGTGTGCTTAGATACAATGGGCTGGCAGCTGAGGCTTGGCAGGATGGGGGAGTTAATTAAGGTCGAGGGAGCAGGAAAGAGTTTGTTATTCGCTATTGGCTTAGTACGGCCTATACATAATAGGGCCATGACGGTTTTGGCAAGGCCTTGAACTTCATATATCCCTTTTTTACTCAATCCAGAATACCGATAAAGTCAGATTGAATCATTTTGTCGACCTTTCCTTTGGATTTATTATCATAGGTAATGTTCGAGATCGCCTCTATGCGGTGAACGCTCGAATGTAGCTAACATCAGTTTTGTCCTAGCGTGGTTGAAGGAGATGCTGCTGCTGGATGGAATGCTTCCGGGGCGCCATGATCCTTCTATCAGGAATAGAATAATCGAGGGCACTGACTGACTGCATCAATCATCGCTCAGTGAGCTATTAATTGCCGCCAATAGCGCTTAGCTTGCATGCAAGGCGGCTAATAAAAGCGCCAGGTAGACGCGCGGAGATGCATTTTGAGTACTGGTGGTACTGGACAAGCTCTAGGGGAATAATCTCTTTCTTATTTCTTTCTTATTTCTTTCCCATGACGACTAGGAATGGGCAAATCAAGAATTTCACTTTGAATTCCGGACCTCAACATCCTGCTGCTCATGGTGTTTCACGATCAGTATTGGAAATGAACAGAGAAGTGGTGGAACGTGCGGAACCACATATTGGATCACTCCAGTGCGGCACGAAGCCGCTGACGCTGAGTAGGCTCCTATGCCGCTAGCACGGAGCGGCATAGGATGGAATCAGATGCATGTTAAGCTATCCCTTGGATTATAGCCTAGGAGATCGATTGGCAGGCCTTGTTCTATGAAAAGAGTAGATTTTTATAGCTCTATGGTTACAGTTTTGCATAAATCCAATTTTTCCCTACTTCAAAGGAATAAATTTAATTACTATCATGGTGGTTGTTAAACATTGAGAATGGTTGACAGCATTCTGAATCCCAATTAAGCATCATCATTAAACATAACCCAACAAAATTTATTTAGAGTAACATGTTGAGATTCACATGATAATCCAAGTACTAGATACTCAAGATGTCCATAATCGGGGACACGGCTAATCATGATTAGTTTGTTACACTCTACAGAGGTTTGCGCACTTTTCCCCACAAGACTCGATCGCCTCCGTTTGGTTTCTCGCACTACAAGGTGTTTGAGAAGACGGATGACCGAGACATAGTCTTTCAGAAGCGCTAGCACCTTACGATCGGGTAGACCGTACCACCTACATCCCCTACATCTTCTAGTCTACCACTGTAAGAGTTCGCACAACTTAGTCAACTATGCTAGAGCCCATAATAGCTTGTGGCTGCACACGGAAGTTTCTAGTATGAATAGTCTCATGATCCCTTTGAGTCTGGGTGGCGGTCCAAAAGAAAATAGGCAAGTCCTGGAATACCCAGGTGCCTCAATCCACCCAGATGTGTGTTTAAGTTGCCACCTTAGATAAACCATTAATTAACAATCTCACATCTGTCATGGATATCACTCACCCAATCCACGTCTACTAGCATAGCATGGCATAATAAGCAAACGTAGAAGTAACTCCCAAAGGTTGATAATAAATAGGTAATAGGTACTACCTCATCTACTTCCCATCCCACAATTTAATTAGATCCTATCATGCAAAGTGTGAGGATTGATCTAATGCAATAAAACTGGGTAGTAGAAAAGGTATGATCAAAGTGTTACTTGCCTTGCTGATGTTCCGCGAAACCTAACGATTTGAAGTAACAGTCGGCGCACTCCGGGTACTCTATCACAGACAAAAAAACAAGCATACAATAAGTACTCATCTAATGCACAGGTAAAACTCAAATAAGAGATCTAACCAGAAGGTTCAACTTAAGAACTCTGGTTGGCAAAAAGAATCAAATCGAACGAAGCAACGAAAGTCAAATGGCGAAAGAAAACACTTCGTTATAGTAATCTGGATCTAGGGCAAGTTTTACAGTAGCAAAATCTTGTTTAAGTTGGTTAAATGGATAGAGGGTTTCGAGACGAAACTCTAGGCGCTTGAATCGCCTGATTCCGATAAACGAGCGAAAAGTTAAACTAAAACGAAAATCGGATCAGGAATCGCGATCAGAAAAATCATGGATTTAATCCGAGAAAAAGAAAAATGACGAACGCCGAATATGTTTTTTTTCTCTCTTTTTTCGGCAAGGAAATCGAGGGCGACGAACCTCGGGCGGCGGGATCATCGGCGGCGGCGGCTCCGGCGGCGCGCGCGGATCGAGGTGGGGCTAATGGGCTGGGGCGGCTCAAGGCGGCGCTATTTAAAGGCTGCCTCCGGGCGGTGTCCCGCTCGGGTACGGCCCGAAGTCGGTTCGTTTTTTTTTCTTTTTTTTCCGCTAGAAAGAAAAAAAAGAAAGAAATACTAAACGGACTCCAAAAATTTCGAAATAAATTTTCACGGGCTTCTAAAATCAAGCCGCACAAGGTGAACATTTATTTGGGCCCTAAATGCAATTTTGAAAACACACTTTTTTCCTAAATTCAAATAAAACACCGAAAAACTCCGAAATAAAATCTTATTTGATTTTATTATTAAATCCTAAATATTTGTTTATTTTGGGAAAGTCATTTTATTTCCTCTCTCATATTTTTGTAATAGAAATAATTGATGATAAAATAAATAAAATCAAATAATCCAATTCTCAAAATTTGAGAAAACTCAAATATGAAAATAAAGAAATCCCCAACTCTCTCCGTGGGTATTGAGTTGCGTAGGATTTCTAGGATCAACCAAAATGCAAAATAAAATATGATATGCATGATGATCTAATGTATAACATTCCAAATTGAAAATTTGGGATGTTACACTTGTGTCCCCAACACACCTAATACAATGGCAATTTGTATAGGTGCACTAGTTCGTCGAAGAGATGGTGATAAAAGTGTAATATGGATGGTAGAAATATATTTTTATAATCTGAATAAATAAAAACAACAATGTAGCAAATAGTAAATGGGCACAAAAACGGTATTGCAATGCTTGAAAACAAGGCCCAGGGTACGTACTTTCACTAGTGCAATCTCTGAACAGTGCTAATATAATTGGATCATATAACCGTCGCTCAATGTGCAACGAAGAATCACTCCAAAGTTCCTATCTAGTGGAGAACATAAGACAAAATTGTTTGTAGGGTATGAAACCGCCTCAAAGCTATTCTTTCCGATCAATCTATCCTAGAATTCGTACTAAATAATATGGAGCTATTCTTTCTGATCGATCAAACCAAGAGTTCGTACTAAAATAACACCAAAGCAACTTTAGATTCATAATATTCAATCCAACACAAAGAACTTCAAAGAGTGCCCAAAGATTTCTACCGTAAAAACAAAGACAACAACGTGCATCAACCCCTATGCATAGATTACCCCAATGTCACCTCGGGAATCCGCGAGTTGAGTGCCAAAGCATATATCAAGTGAATCAATACGATACCCCATTGTCACCACGAGTATTCAATTGCAAGACAGTGTTCTCAAATCCATAAAAGTATTCAATCCAATAACAACGAAATCTCAAAGGGAAAAACTCAATTCATCACAACAATATAGAGAGGGGAAAACATCATATGATTCGACTATATTAACAAAGCCCGCGATACATCAAGATCGTGACATCTCAAGAACACGAGAGAGAGAGAGAGAGAGATTAAACACATAGCTACTGGTACAAACCCTCAGCCTCGAGGGTGGACTACTCCCTCCTCATCGTGGTGGCTGCCGGGATGATGAAGATGGCCACCAGAGATGATTCCCCCTCCGGCAGGGTGCCAGAAAGGGTCTAGATTGGTTTTCGGTGGCTACAGAGGCCTACGACGGCGGAACTTCTAATCTAGGTTAACCCCGAGGGTTTTAGGAATATTTGGGAATTTATAGGGTAAAGAGCAGGTGCGGGAGGCCACCGAGGTGGGCACAACCCACCTGGGCGCGCCTGGGCCCCCAGGGGTGGGTTGTGCCCCCTCGGGGCACCCCCTAGGTGCTTCTATAACCCATCCTGGGTGTTTTGGTCCATAAAAAATCTCCAAAAAGTTTCGCGGTGTTTGGACTCCTTTTGATATTGATTTCCTGCGATGTAAAAAACAAGCAAAAAACAGCAACTGGCACTAGGCACCGGGTCAATAGGTTAGTCCCAAAAAATGATATAAAGTTGCTATAAAATGATTGTAAAACATCCAAGAATGACAATATAATGGCATGAATACTTCATAAATTATAGATACGTTGGAGACGTATCACTATGCATGCCCCATTAAAAAAATCCCATTTGCACTTATGGCATAGATGATGAGATCATGGTTATTGTTTTTTGTTTCTCTTGCAATGATATTGCTATGTTACCTTTGCAAAATTTAAGCAATTCATCTCATATGCCATGCCATGAAAATTATTGTGTATCGCATGATTCCATCCCTTGTGTGCACCATATGAATACCATTCATGACAATGCTCTAGATATTACTTGTGATGCACTACACAATTTGAGTCTCCATTATTCTATACATAACAACAGACCTATCATGATGGATGACATGTTTCTATATCATGCACGTCATTTATTTGAGCATTGGATATTTTCTGCTAACCAGCACATGCACGTGTGCATCATAATGGATGATGTGTACATATACCACGCACACACAATTTTCCATTTGCCTTTGTTTTGTGTAGGTACTCATGCATACTCGTCAACCTCACAATCCCACAAGTTGACGAAACGAGCTCTTGAGAGAAACGATGATTTGTAATCTCGTGGATTGTCCTTACCAGTGTTCCCTTCACGGAAAGACTATGCGCATTACTTTTTCTTGGCTCTCACATGGCTTTGGACTATTTACCACTTGTTACCTTATGCCCATTATATTGTGTTCACTTTGCATGTTATGCTTGCTTCTATGCCTTTGCCATGCAATTGTGACCCTTGCTTGCATTTACCCATGATTCACCATTATACTACTTCTATGTGTATTTGCTTGCTTCATGGAGATAGTTGTTGCTATTGCCATGTTCTATACATGCTCCATTCTATTGTTGATTCTTGTGTTGGAAGATTCGTGATGTTCCATTGCTATTTACATAGGACTTCTTGCCAATACAATGAACCTACTTTGCTCATATCTTGTTTTCATGCTTGTGATATGTCATGTGCATTATGTATGCCCACTATTTGCACACATGACATGATTGGCATGGTTACTTCTTGTATGGTGCATCTTCACACTACTAGGTTGCATGACTTGATTCATATGGTTACTTGCTTGGTTGCATCACCCATGATCCATTCTTGCTCATTGCATTGGGTTGATAGCGTACATATACACGTCTCTCACATGACTTATTTTGCTCATTGTCACTTGTCCCCATTAGTTGCATCTCTCATGTTCACATGTAGTGAGTGCAACCATGCTATGCTTATTAATCTTGGAGACTTGGATACCTTACTTGCGATGCATGCTTGTTTGTTCATGCTTGATGCATTTGGTTGTTCTCGCATCTTATGCCTACATATCATGCCCTACACCCTTGTACTTTCTTATGATACGAATGATGAAAACACTTGCTGAGTTTTCTGCCACACAAATGTTTGCTTTTGCCTTTCCACTAACCTCATTTGTTTTTCCGAGTCTTTGTCATGTTCTTTAGTTTTGGAGGATTCACAAGGCGGTGTCGTCATGAGACATTTGGTTATGTGAAGGCGTACCGCGTACATGATGTGCAACTCCAACATCTTCAGGAACATTCATAAGGTGAACTCCTTCCCTTTGAGCCATCCTCAAATATGCATATTGGATGGGTCATTCTTTTATTGTTATCTCCTTCTTGTCTACATGATACATATATTGGATGGAGGACCGACATTGGAAATGGACACCTTCAAGTTGAGGAGTTCTCAGACATAGTGGATGCACCACCGAACCACCACTTATGCCACAACATCGACCTATGGTACAACACCACCCATAACAAATTGACATCTTATGCATGGATTAACTCCCATTATAATTACCTTGTTGCATCTTGTATTTCTATGTCATCCATGATATATGAGCTTGTGCACTTCCTTAGCAAATTTGGTATGATCTTCGTTGATGGCATATTCATACATAATGATCACATTGCCTACCATCAATTGCATGATAACATAATCATATTGAGCATCCATTGCCATGTTCATGCTCTTGATATACCATCTCTCTATGAAATCATTTCGCACAATGGTAGCATTTGTAGCTTTGTGCACTGTCGGTATCAAAACCGGCCGATCTCGGGTAGGGGGGTCCCGAACTGTGCATCTGAGGATCGAAGGTAACAGGAGGCAGGGGACACGATGTTTACCCAGGTTCGGGCCCTCTTAATGGAGGCAATATCCTACTTCCTGCTTGATTGACTTTGATGAGTATAGGGGTAACAAGGGTTGATCTACCTCGAGATCATAATGGCTAAACCCTAGATGTCTAGCTTGTATGATTATGATCGCCTCTACAGACTAAACACTCCAGTTTATATAGACACCGGACGGGCCTAGGGTTGTACAGAGTCGGTTTACAGAGAAAGGAAACTTCATATCCGGAAGCCAAAGCTTGCCATCCACGCAAAGGAGAGTCCCATCCGGACAGGGGGAAGGCCTTCTATCTTGTATCTTCACGGACCATCAGTCTAGCCTATGTCACATAGCCCGGACGCCTGGGGACCCCCTAATCCAGGACTCCCTCTATAGCCCCTGAACCATGCTTCAATGACGATGTGTCTGACGCATAGATTGTCTTCGGCATTGCAAGGCGGGTTCTGATACGTCCATTTTGCATCATGTTTTCTTACTGTTATCTATAATGTTTTTAACAGTAATAATGCTTTTTGGAGTAATTCTAATGCCTTTTGTCTCATAATTTGCAAGTAACACACCAAGGGGGAGAATTCCAGCAACTGGAAATATGGACCTGGAAAAGCTACGTCAGGCCACCTATTCTGCACAACTCCAATGAGCTAAAACTTTACGAAGATTTTTTGGATTATTTGAGAAATACTAGAGCCAATAAACACCAAAGGGGGGCCACCAGGTGGGCACAACCCACCTGGGCGCGTCAGGCGTGCCCTCGTGGGTTGTGGCCTCCTCGGCCCACCTCCGGTGCCCATCTTCTGGTATATAAGTAGTTTTGACCTAGAAAAAAATAAGAGGAGGACTTTCGGGATGAAGCACCGCCGCCTCGAGGCGGAACTTGGGCAGGAGCACTTTTGCCCTCCGGCGGAGCGATTCCGCCGGGGGAACTTCCCTCCCGGAGGGGGAAATCATCGTCATAATCATCACCAACAAATCTCCCATCTTGGGGAGGTTAATCTTCATCAACATCTTCAATAGCACCATCTCCTCTCAAACCCTAGTTCATATCTTGTGTTCAATCTTGTTACCGGAACTACAGATTGGTACTTGTGGGTGACTAGTGGTGTTGATTACATCTTGTAGTTGATTACTATATGGTTTATTTGGTGGAAGATTATATGTTCAGATCCATTATGCTATTTAATACTCCTTTGATCATGAACATGTTTATCATTTGTGAGTAGTCACTTTTGTTCTTGAGGTCACGGGAGAAATCACGTTGCAAGTAATCATGCGAACTTGATATGTGTTTGATATTTTGATAGTATGTATGTTGTTATTCCCTCAGTGGTGTCATGTGAACGTTGAATACATTACACTTCACCATATTTGGCCCTAAGGGAATGCATTGTGGAGTAGCAATGAGATGGTAGGTTGCAAGAGTGACAGAAGCTTAAACCCCAGTTTATGCGCTATTTCGTAAGGGACCGATTGGATCCAAAAGTTTAATGCTATGGTTAGAATTTATTCTTAATATTTTTCTCATAGTTGCGGATGCTTGCGGGAGGGTTAATCATAAGGAGGAGGTTTGTTCAAGTAAGAACATCACCTAAGCACTGGTCCACCCACATATTAAATTATCAAAGTAGTGAACACAAATCAAACCAACATCATGAAAGTGACTAGATGAAATTCCTGAGTACCCTCAAGAATGCTTTGCTTATCATAAGAGACCGTTTTGGACTGTCCTTTTCCTCAAAGGGATTGGGCTACCTTGCTGCACTTTTGTTACTATTATTGTTACTTGCTCATTACAAATTATCTTGCTATCAAACTACTCGCTACTTACAATTTCAGCACTTGCAGACAATACCTTACCGGAAACTACTTGTCATTTCCTTCTGCTCCTCGTTGGGTTCGACACTCTTACTTATCGAAAAGAGCTACAATTGATCCCCTATACTTGTGGGTTGTCAAGGCTATTTTCTGGCGCCGTTGCTGGGGAGTGGAGTGCCTTTGGTAAGTGGAATTTGGTAAGGAAACATTAATATAGTGTGTTGAAATTTATTGTCACTTGTTACTATGGAAAACAATCTTTTGAGGGGTTTGTTCGGGGTATCTTCACCTCATCCGGAACTACAATTGGCAACCCCTCAACCTACTGCACCTACTTAAAATATTGAATATGAAATTCCTTCGGGTATGATAGAACAACTGCTAGCTAATCCTTATGAAGGAGATGGAACCGAGCATCCTGATATGCACTCGATATATGTGGAACAAATTTGTGGATTGTTTAAGCTTGCAGGTTTACCCAGGGATGAAGTGATGAAAAAGGTTTTCCCTTTATATTTGAAGGGAAAAGCATTGGCATGGTATAGACTATGTGATGATATTGGATCATGGAATTGGAATCATTTGAAATTGGAGTTCCACCAAAAAAATTATCCTATGCATCTAATTCACCGTGATCGGAATTATATATATAATTTTTGGCCTCGTGAAGGAGAAAGTATCGCTCTAGCTTGGGGGAGGCTTAAGTCAATGTTATATTCATGCCCCAATCATGAGCTCTCAAGAGAAATTATTATCTAGAATTTTTATGCTCGGCTTTCTCGTAATGATCAAACCATGCTTGATACTTCTTGTGCTGGTTCATTTATGAAGAAGACTATTGAATTCCGGTGGGATCTTTTGGAAAGAATTAAACGCAACTCTGTAGATTGGGAACTCGACAAAGGTAAAGAGTCAGTATTAAACTTAAGTACGACTGTTAAATCTTTTATGGATACTGATGCTTTTCAAAAGTTTAGCACTAAATATGGACTTGACTCTGAGATAGTAGCCTCCTTTTGTGACTCTTTTGCTACTCATGTTAAACTCCCTAAGGAGAAGTGGTTTAAATATCACCCACCTATTAAAGAAGAAATTAAAGAACCAGTGCCATTTAAAGAAGAAACTATACTTTATAATGTTGATCCAGTTGTTCCTTCTTCTTATATTGAGAAACCACCTTTCCCTATTAGGATCAAGGAAGATGCTAAAGTTTCAATTGTGGTTAACAAAAGATATATTAGAACACCTAAACCTGATGAACAAATTAAAGTTGAACCTAGTATTGCTATGGTTAAAGATCTCTTGGAAGAAGATATGGATGGGCATGTTATTTACTTCTGTGAAGAAGCTGCTAGAATTGCTAAACCTGATAAAAGAAATAAACATAGACCTGTTGTTGGCATGCCTATTATTTCAGCTAAAATAGGATATCACTGTTATCAAGGTTTATGTGACATTGGTGCTAGTGTGAGTGATATTCCTTACACTTTATATGAAGAAATTATGAAAGACATAACACCTGTTGAGATAGAAGAAATAGATGTTACTATTAAACTTGCTAATAGAGACACCATATCACCAATTGGGATTATTAGAGATGTTGAAGTCTTGTCTGGGAAAATAAAATACCCTACTGATTTTCTTGTTCTTGGTTCCCCACAAGATGACTTTTGTCCCATTATCTTTGGCATACCTTTCTTGAATACAGTTAATGCTAAGATAGATTGTGAGAAACAAATTGTTGGTGTTAACTTCGGTGATGAGTCTCATGAGTTTAATTTTTCCAAGTTCAGTAGAAATCATTATGAAAAAGAACTACCCAGTAAGGATGAATTAATTGGTCTTGCTTCTATTTTTGTTCCTCCTACTGATCCTTTATAACAATATTTTCTAGACCATGAAAATGATTTACATATGCATGAAAGAAATGAAATAGATAAAGTTTTCTTTGAACAACGTCCTTTGCTTAAACACAATTTCCTATTGAAACTCTAGGAGGTCCTCCTCCACCTAAAGGTGATCCTGTGTTTGAAATAAAAGAATTGCTAGACACTTTGAAATATGCTTATCTTGATGAAAAGAAGATATATCCTGATATTATTAGTGCTAACCTTTCAGAACATGAAGAAAAAGGATTATTGAAAGTTCTAAGGAAGCATCGGGCTGCTATTGGATATACTCTTGATGATTTTAAAGGCATTAGTCCCACTCTATGTCAGCACAAAATTAATATGGAACCTGATGCTAAACCCGTTGTTGATCACAAATGTCGGTTGAATCCAAAAATGAAGGAAGTGGTAAGAACGGAAATCTTTAAACTTCTGGAAGCAGGTATAATCTATCCTATAGCTGATAGTAGATGGGTAAGTCATGTTCATTGTGTCCCTAAGAAAGGAGGTATTACTGTTGTTCCTAATGATAAGAATGAACTTATTCCACAAAGAATTGTTACATGTTATAGAATGGTAATGGATTACAGAAAATTAAATAAAGCAACTAGAAAAGATCATTACCCCTTGCCTTTCATTGGTCAGATGCTTGAAATATAATCTAAGCACACACACTTATGCTTCTTAGATGGATACTTTGGCTTTTCACAAATACCTGTTTCTCAACCTGATCAAGAAAAGACTACTATTACTTGCCCCTTTGGAACTTATGCTTATAGATGTATGCCTTTTGGTTTATGTAATCCACCTACCACCTTTCAAAGATATATGAATGCTATATTCTCTGACTTTGGTGAAAAGATTATTGAAGTTTTCATGGATGACTTTTCTGTTTATGGAAAGTCTTTTGATGATTGTTTAAGCAATCTTGAGCGAGTTTTGCAGAGATGTGAACAAACAAATCTTGTCTTGAATTGGGAGAAGGCCACTTTATGGTTAATGAAGGTATTGTCTTGGGTCATAAAATTTCTGGAAGAGGTATAGAAGTGGACCAAGCTAAGGTTGATGTAATTGAGAAAATGCCATGTCCTAAGGGCATCAAAGGTATTCGTAGTTTCCTTGGTCATGCTGGTTTCTATAGGAGATTTATCAAACACTTTTCTAAAATTTCTAGGCCTCTTACTAATCTTTTGCAAATGGATATTCCTTTTGTTTTTTATGATGATTTTCTTGAAGCCTTTGAAACACTCAAGAAACCTTTAATATTTGCACCTATTGTTCAACCACCTGATTGGAACTTGCCTTTTGCAATTATGTGTGATGCTAGTGATTATGTTGTTGGCTGTTCTAGGACAAAGAGTTGTTAAGAAACTAAATCTTATTCATTATGGTAGTAAAATTCTAGACAGTGCTCAAAGAAATTATGCTACTACTGAAAACGAATTTTTAACACTTGTGTTTGCTTCTGATAAATTTAGACCTTATATTGTTGATTCCGAAGTAACTGTTCACACAGACCATGCTGCTATTAAATATCATATGGAAAAGAAAGATGCTAAAACTAGACTTATCATTGGGTTCTCTTGTTACAAGAATTTGATTTACATATCATTGATAGAAAAGGAGTTGAGAACCCTATAGCTGATAATTTGTCTAGGCTTGAAAATGTGCTTGATGACCCACTGCCTATTGATGATAGTTTTCCTGATGAGCAGTTAGCTGCAATAAATGTTGCTAATAGTACTCCTTGGTATGCTGACTATGCTAATTACATTGTTGCTAAATATTTACCACCTAGCTTTACATACCAGGAAAAGAAAAAAATCTTCTATGATTTAAGACATTACTTTTGGGATGACCCACATCTTTATAAAGAAGGGGTAGATGGTATTATTAGATTTTCTGTATCTGAGCATGAACAGGGACAAATCCTACGGAAATGTCACTCCGAGGCTTATGGAGGGCATCACGCTGGAGATAGAACTGCTCACAAGGTATTGCAACCTGGATTTTATTGGCCTACTCTCTTCAAGGATGCCCGTAAGTTTGTCTCTTCTTGTGATGAATGTCAAAGAATAGGTAATATTGGTAAGCGTCAAGAAATGCCTATGAATTATTCACTTGCTATTGAACCATTTGATGTTTGGGGATTTGATTACATGGGACCTTTTCCTTCCTCTAGGAATACACATATTTTGGTTGATGTTGATTATGTTACTAAATGGGTAGAAGCTATTCCAACCAGTAGTACTGATCACAACACCTCTATTAAAATGCTTAAGGAAGTTCTTTTCCCAAGGTTTGGAGTCCCTAGATATTCATGGTGCTTTCCATAAGATGCTTGCTAAGTATGATGTTAACCATAGAATTGCATCACCCTATCATCCTCAGTCTAGTGGTCAAGTTGAACTTAGAAATAGAGAAATAAAATTAATTTTGCAAAAGACTGTTAATAGGTCCAGGAAGAATTGGTCTAAGAAATTAGATGATGCACTTTGGGCTTATAGAACAACATATAAAAATCCTACGGGTATGTCTCCTTATAAAATGGTTTATGGAAAAGCTTGTCATTTGCCTCTTGAGTTAGAACATAAAGCATATTGGGCAGTTAAAGAACTCAACTATGATTTCAAACTTGCTGGTTAAAAGAGGTTATTTGATATAAGCTCCCTAGATGAATGGAGAAACCAAGCTTATGAAAATGCAAAGTTATTCAAAGAAAAAGTTAAAAGATAGCATGACAAAAGAATTCAAAAGCGTGGTTTAAAGTTGGAGAATATGTTCTTTTGTACAACTCTCATTTTAGATTTTTTGCAGGGAAGCTCCTCTCGAAATGGGAAGGCCCATATGTCATCGAGGAGGTTTACCGGTCTGGAGCCATAAAAATAAATAACTCTGAAGGTTGTTAATGGGCAACGAATAAAGCATTATATTTCAGGTACCACTGGTACAACGACGTCCTAAACAAATGGTTTAAAACCCCTTTCCACGACGGCATTTGGAACCATCGCCAAGTGAGTGTGTGCGATAGGGTGTCCTTCCCACATGACCTAGAAATCGTCGGGGATAGGCGCTCCTGGGACCCAGGCTGGGGCCATGTGGGATCGGGTGAGGCATCGAATCCCAATTCATTTCCGTAGGTATGTACATCCCACATGGTGAATCCTAGAAATCATTTCCATAGGTATGTACATCCCACACGGTGAATCCGAGAAATCATTTCGGTAGGTATGTACATCCCACACGGTGAATCCCAAAAATCATTTCCGTAGGTATGTACATCCCATACGGTGAATCCCAGAAATCATTTCTGTAGGTATGTACATCCCACACGGTGAATCCCAGAAATCATTTCCATAGGTATGTACATCCCACACGGTGAATCCCAGAAATCATTTCCGTAGGTATGTACATCCCACATGGTGAATCCTAGAAAATCATTTCCGTAGGTATGTACATCCCACAGAGTTCTTTGTGTGGAAACGTTTGTGCAAGGTGGCCTAACACAAACAGTACACTGCCGGAAGCCGTGTGTGATTGTTAGTTGATCGAACACGCCTACTTTCCAGAAACTATGCGGGTTGTTTGAGTTCATCGCCCATGGTGCTATATGGGTAACCGTTTGCAATAGAAAACCCCAATAAGGAGGGTAGTTAGCCTATTATTGATAATCCATGTACTAATCAAACTGATATTTCTTATAAAACACGCCATGTATTTCATATTCGTATAAAAGCAACCAGGATTTCATAATCGAATTACATCATATAGCTTCGGCACTCAGTTACGCCATTACACAACAACACCAAGTTTCACATGCAGCATCAAAAACCTTTGGAAAGTAGCATCATACATGGTAAATAGACAGATGAATCTCATCTGGGAAACTGCAGAAGCAGAAGGCAAATATTGAGCCTTCAGTGATGTTGAATGTCCTTGCAACTTTAGGCCAGTGGCTATGGATAATTGCCCGTCCAACCTTCGTCCTCTTAAGCAAGACTTCAATATTGTACCGTGGGTGTTGAATGAATACCTTCCTCACCTCTTGACCATGCAGGTGGTTTGAGAGGTAATCATCGGTGAACTGCTTTGAAAAGTACTGAAAACAAAGCTATGCATAAATCGCTGTTGTAAATTTTGAAATGGCGCAAGGGGTAAAACAAGGTAAAAGAGTTGGTACCATCATATAGTTGACTGATGTCTTCTTCATTGTGCAAACAAAGATCTCGCTATTATTCATCACAAGTTTCTTCATCCTAACAATCTTTCTGAGTTTCTTGACTTGACTGATATTCATGGACATCTCATTTCCCCATATGCAAAATGGGTCGAACAATGGGTCTAAGCCTCTGACAGCAGGACTGAGGGAGTCCTAGACTAAGGGGTCCTCGGGCGTCCGACTTGTTAGCAATGGGCTGGACTGATGGGCTGTGAAGAACACGAAGACCCAAGACTACACTCGTGTCCGGATGGGACTCTCCTTGGCATGGAAGGCAAGCTTGGCGACCAAATATGTAGATTCCTTTCTTTTTAACCGACCTTGTGTAACCCTAGATCCTCCCGGTGTCTATATAAACCGGAGGACTTAGTCCGGAGGGGGAGATATATTCATTACCATAGCCATACAAGCTAGGCCTCTAGGGTTTAGCCACTACGATCTCGAGGTAGATCAACTCTTGTAATACTCATATTCATCAATATCAATCAAGCAGGATGTAGGGTACTACCTCCATAGATAGGGCCCGAACCTGGGTAAACACCATGTCCCCTATCTCCTGTTACCATCGGCCTAAGACGCACAGTTGGGGACCCCCTACCCGAGATCCGCCGGTTTTGACACCGACATTGGTGCTTTCATTGAGAGTTCCATTGTGCCGTCCCCAAAAGGTTTGATGGCCCCTCCAATCGTTAACAACGATGCTGCCCAAGGTGAGACCTTCCTCCCTGGACAGATCTTCGTGTTCGGTGGCTTCACACTGTGAGCCAACTCGCTTGGCCATCTTGAGTAGATCGATAGCTATGCCCTTGGCCACCAGGTCAGATTTGGAAGCTTGAACTACGCCGCGGACATCCGTGGAGATTTGATCTTTGCTAGATTCAAGACCGCGGAGATCGCTCCTGGTCACCTCGATGAACATGACCTAAATCTGTCATCGGACCACATTCAGGAGATAGCTCCTGTAACTGCTCTGACCTTAGATCCGTAGCATATAACGCCATCTAAGGAATGGAGGTTCAACCCCAGCACAGAGGCCATAGATTCCCCGGTGTTGGAGCCACACATGGACTTAAACTCACACAATATTTACGTCACCGGAACCCCGGACTCGTCTCTGGGTGTAAGTTTCGAACCATATGAGTCCACAGATGTCGAACTTGATCGTTTATCGATCTTCGAGTTCAGCACCGTAGACATCTTCCAGCACTCACCCTTGGGTGATGTGCTAAGCTCATTAAAGAACCTGTCCTTGGCGGGGGACTCATAGTCAAACTATATTCGGTTCGAACTAGAAGCTGATGACAGGGAATTTCGCTCCCCACCGACCACCCACTTCATAGCCACAGTCGAGGATTTAACCAACATGCTCGATTACGACTCTGAAGACATCGACGGTATTGACGACGATGCTGATGAGGAGCAAAATCAAATTCCGCCATTCACTGGATGCTGGACGGACACCTCTTCGTACGATGTGTACATGGTGGACACATCCAAAACAACCAACGACGATGACAAAGAAAATCCAGTTGAGAATAAACCTCCTGAGACACAGCAAAAACGCCAGCGTTCTCAGCGCTGCTCTAAGTCACGTCATTCAAAGGATAGTAGCACTGGCACCGGGGAAAATAGTACTCCGGACGAACCCGAAGATAATAAAGACCCCATTAAGGTAACGTCCGAACAGGAGGAACGGGAAAAGGGGCAAGTTAGCCCTGATGAAAAGGACATACATGATGATTCGGAGGACGATAATTATCTTCCACCCTCCAAAGATGAGGTAAGCCTCGGCAACGAGGATTTCATCGTGCCCGAGGAACCTCTCGAGCAGGAGCGCTTCAAGCGCAGGCTAATAGACACTACAAGGAGCCTAAAAAAGAAGTAGCAGCAGCTTCAAGCTGACCAAGATCTGCTCAACGACATATGGACTAATGTCTTGGCAGCCGAAAAATACGGCCTCAAGCTCGCAGCCAGGACTTACCCAAAGCGCAAACTTCTACCCCGGTTTGATGAGGAGGCGCTAGAGCTCATACCTCACTCGCGCAACGCGGCCGACCGACCATAGCATGGTCGGGACAATGCGGCAGGTCGACCACAACTTGGCCAGGATAAAGCGGCAATTCAAGCCGAACAACAACCCGCCCCACCACCACGTAAAAACAGAAACAACACAGCTCAGGGTGATACATACGACCTTCGGCAGGACCTGGACAGTAAAGCAGGATACACCAGATCGATCTACAGATCGCGAGGACGTACCGCGACACGCGATGATTGCTATCTATTCAGATGCGACAAACCTAGTCATGCCCGGGCTGAAAACTGCACGCGGACTCCATCGGAGCTACTCGCGATGTGGCCTGATATAGAGGCGCCGCACACCCTCTTTGCTTCACTGATGGAGTAATGGGTCACGAGTTCCTAGAAGTGTTTAAACCCATAAATATTGAATCATACGACGGAACAACAGATCCCACGGTGTGGATTGAGGATTTCCGTCTCCATATCCACATGGCCCGCGGAGACGACCTTCATGCCATCAAATACCTCCCGTTAAAACTCAAAGGACCAGCTCGGCACTGGTTAAACAGTCTGCTTGAAAACTCAATTGGCAGCTGGGAGGAGTTGGAAGATGCCTTCCGTGACAACTCTCAAGGTACATATGTCCGGCCACCGGATGCCGATGACCAAAGTCACATTGTCTAGCAGCCCGGAGAGTCCACCAGAAAGCTCTGGACTAGGTTTTTAGTTAAAAAGAACCAAATTGTTGACTGTCCGGATGCGGAAGCCCTCGCGGCCTTCAAAAACAACGTCTGGGACGAGTGGCTTGCCCACCACCTCGGTCAGGAAAAACCAAAGTCCATGTCAGCCCTTACCGCTCTGATGACCTGCTTTTGCGTGGGAGAAGACAGCTGGCTCGCCCGTAGAAGCAATAGCACCAGCGATCCGGGCACCTCCGAAGTGCGGGATTGTAATGGAAAGCCACGACACAATAAAAACAAACGTCGCAATAATAATGAGGGCACACAGGACACAGCGGTCAATGCTGGCTTCAGCGGCCCCAAACCCGGCCAACAGAAAAAATCCATTTACGACAAACAAAGACGGACCATCCAATTTAGACAAAATATTGGATAGGCCCTGCTAGATCCATGGCCACCCCAATAAACCAGCTAATCACACCAACAGAAGCTATTGGGTCTTCAAACAGGCTGGCAAGTTAAATGCCAAACTCAAGGGGAAGAGGCCGCCCGGCGATAGCGACGACGAACAGGCTCACCAACCGGACAACGGGGGTCAGAAGCAGTTTCCCCCCGAAGCAAAAATAGTAAACATGGTATACGTGACACACACCCCTAGAGGTGAGCACACTGAACACTCCCTTCGTATAGGAGATCATACTACGGTTACCTCAGCCGAACTACACAGCGGCCTTGTCAGGCTGCATAGCATGTCGGCCATCATGCCGCCGGTCTCCATTCAACATGATCGATCAATGTCCATATTGGACTAGCAATTCGGCCTCCGCCGTTCGCCTAATATGCCTTTGAAGTGGGTACCGTGCATACATAATTATGCACTTGAAATACCCTGGGCATCGGCGGAAGCACAATGAGGGTAGGCCTGCAAACCCCTATAACCCTACTTTTCTAACTGCCCTTTTCCTTTTTTTCCTCTACGGGTAGCTCAAGGGCCAGTCACCCCGAGGACTCTACCAGAGTTCGGGTTCATACAATCACCCAAGGGTTATTCCTGTCAAGGAATCCCTTAACCGAGGACAGGCGGCGCAGACGTGCGACAGGAGGTCCAAAATAAGTTTTTGTAGGCCACGCTCTCCATTCTGAGCCTGTAAAGTGCCTTTTTCCTCAGCCTTCGACCCCTGGCATGCCAAATAGCCAGAGTCACGGCTTTGTTATCTATATAATAATTGGCATATCACTCAGCTCCCAGTAAAATTAACCAGTGTGCAGTATTGACTTTTTCCTAATCGATCTGAATTTTTGCTCCTGTGGTTGTTTTACACACACACCTTGGCATAACCCGCCAGGGGATCGGTATGGGAACAAATGAGTTGCCGACAAGTCCGAACAGCTTTATAGCGTACTTCGGCATCACGAGTTTGGCCTTATATGCATCAGCTCCGAATCATGTCTTGGGTCAATAGTTGGGTTGCCCGGCTCATGTGCTTGCTACCCTACGTTCCGCTCTATCGGCTAGGGTAGTAAAGGGAGAACTACTGCGATTGTGCTTCAAGTTCATCAGGTCAAGCACCTCAGTAGAGAAAGCCGAAAACTGATTGTCATGATGCGGCAAGAGCTGGTCAACCGCTCGACGACTTATCAGAATCTTTAGCGATTCTCTCCGTGTCATATGAAGGATCTTTTTCAGATCATTTTTTGCAACGCATCTTATTAAAAATAAGCCGCGTATATACCAGGGGCTATATCGTAGACCCACCATAAAACTCCTATGGCTAAGTAAAAGTGTTAACACCCTATAGTCTGATTGCCTGGTTCGCCGCATTGTCACCTCCTTCATGGACCAAGACGTTGGGTCAAGAGTGATCAAATGCTTTTCCGAACACCCCCGTACTTCCTACGAGGGGGCTGAAGCCGACGACTGAGAAACTTTCAGATTATATAAAAATGGCCGCACAGGAGGAACAAAAGCTTTCGAGCAAAACATAAAAATAGATTAAATATAAAATTGTCTTTTACAATTCCCATACATCTCACTCGAATATTATGTCTTTTGAGCATTGACCCTCTATCAAGCGGGCAGCCTCTAAGACGTCCTCAAAATAATACTCCGGTCCGTGATGTTCCTTGCCCTTGGGTGGACTCTTCGCTGCAACATCGATGGCCTTCATCTTCCCCCAGTATGTCTTGACACGGGCAAAGGCCATCCGTGCACCCTCAATGCACGCTGACCGCTTAACAACGTTGATACGTGGTGCCTCATCAACAAGCCGCCGCACCAAGCCGAAGTAGCTATTCGGAATAGGCTCAGTCGGCCATAGCCGGATTATGACATTCTTCATGGCAGCGCCGGATATCCTATGAAGCTCGGCCTATTGGGACATATGTTCATTCGGCAACAGAGGTCGCTTTGATGAGCCAAATTGTGACCAGAAAAGCTTCTTCGTTGTATACCCCTCTCGCTCTTGGTAAAACTGCGCCGCATTGGAAGAACTCTTCGGCAAGTGTGAAAACTCGTCTGGAAAACTCCACACTTGGTTAAGCTGAGCATAGTTCAGATCGCCGAACTTAGTCTGTAGCAAAAAGGGCTTACCGGCCGCAACCTCCCCAGCTTGCCGGATCTCTTCACGGGCTGCTCTGGATTCAGACGGCGCTTCTCTCGCCTCTCGCAAGGCCTTGTCAATTTTGGCTTCATTCTCCTTCTCAAGATATTCACAGTGGCTAGTAGCATTTTTTAGTTCGAGCGCCATCGTGGATATTTTCTCCTTGTCTTGGTGCCGAGCAGCTTGTTCGGCCTTTAGCTCAGCCTACGCCTTTTCAGCAGCCGCATTACTAAACCGGGCCTGCTCCTTGGCCCAGGCCAGCTCCGTTCGAAGAATCTCAACGGCCGCTGCACCATCTGCCACCATATATATCCCAGTATGCAATTTTCAGCATCACGCTTATATTACAGACATGTATGTATAAGGACTGCTCCGAATACATAACTTGCGACTTGTCAAGACGCATATTGATTAACGCAATGTCATCCCCTGCCACATCACGCTTCCACTGCAGCTCGACAATATCCGTAGTCTGGGTAGTCGTCAGGGGAGAAACAACCTGTGTTCCAATTAATCAGGTCAGTCCCTGGGCATTTCTTTTGATCCTCTGATTGCCTCCCTCGAGAAGCCAATCAGAGTCTCAGGGGCTACTATCTATACATAGGTGCATTTCATGAATAAAACACAATGGAACATATTACAGTACAAACCTCGAAACCTCTTAGCAGGCCCACAAAGGACTCATTCAATCCACGCTTCGCGAACAGGACCTTTTCAACCACCGTGCCCATCAAGGTACGATGTTCCTCCGAGACGGACGCCTACTGCAGCATGTTAGTCAGTATATCCGGCGCCTCTGGATCTCCGGAGGCTGCTGTAGGAGTATGGCCACCCTTTGAAGGGATTCATTTATTCGTATCCGGCTGTAGACTGGATTGTTTGGGACTTCATTACTGGTCCCCGGACCCTGGGCCACCGAAGTATCACCTTCGGGTAATATCTTCATCGTCCCTCGCACCACCTGTTGGTCGGGGGAGACCCTCCGCGACGACGCCTCGAAGTCGTCCGCCCTATGGGAAGGAGAGGCCGGTGAAGGCCTCTCGCTTTCCATCATCTCTGGGAGAAGATCCCCCGAGGAAGAGGATTGTTGAAGAAGACTGCATGCCGAACTGCAAAAAATATATATTCCAGGCATCACAAGAAAAAGAACGGGATAGGTCTAAAACATCCTTGTTTACTTACGATTTGGCCTGAGGCTTGTCCTCATCATGAGACTGCGCATCGACGTCCTCCAAGCCTGGGCCGCCCGACAGAGGCATCTTGCCTCGCTTAGGAGCCTTTTCCTCCCAATCTTCGGAGGCATCCCTTTTCTTTCCATGGGGGGAAGAGGCGTTGACCTCCCCCTCATTTTTGTCTTCGGATGATGGGATCTTGATTCCTCTGGACACGATGTCTGATGCACCTTCGGGATGGAGGCCATCTTTGGTCCTCTCCGGCTTGCCCCCCTTCACAAGCATCTAGTATGGTACCAGGGCCAACATCCTTGTTAAAATAGGATTCACTGGGCCTTCTGGCAGGGGGGCCGAACACATGATTAGTTCCGCTTTCTTTATCCATCCCTGGAAGAACATAGTTTGCTCAGTAGGATATTACGGTATGCATAACTACAAAGTATTCGGAAGACAAGTGCTTACCGGGGTATCCGGACAGTTGCAGTTAAGGCCAGCGTCCTCAGTAGTGTCCGGCCAATGTTTTCGCTTCCCGAAAAACAGCTTCCACATCCCTTTGTGCGTAGTGCCGAAGAAGTGTTGGAGGGTTCGTGGTCCTTTTGGATTAAGCTCCCACATGCGGCGAGACCTGCGCTGGCATGGCAGGATTCGGCGAACTAGCATCACTTGAATTACGTTGACAAGATCGATGTCTCTCTCAAGGAGGATTCGGATGCGGCTGTAGAGTTTGCACTTCGTCAACTGATCCCCAGTCTAGCCCCTTGTTAATCCATGATGCAAGCTATGGCGGAGGGCCGGAATGGAACGCGGGTATAGCTGCCCACTTGGTGCTACAGGGTTCCGTGACATAAAACCACTCTCGCTGCCATTGGTTGGAGGTTTCGGTGAAAGACCCTTTTGGCCAGAAAGTGTTGGTAAGCTTGCTAACTACAGCACCACTGCACTCCGCCTGTTCCCCGTCGACCACCTTCGGCTTCACACTAAAAGTCTTGAGCCATAAGCCAAAGTGTGGGGGGATTTGGAGGAAGGCCTCGCATGTAATGATGAATGCCGAGATGTGGAGGAAAGAGTCTGGAGATAGATCATAAAAATCTAGTCCGTAATAAAACATTAGCCCCCGGACGAAGGGGTGAAGAGCGAACCCTAGCCCTCGGAGGAAGTGGGAGATGAATACGACCCTCTCGCCAGATCTGGGGTCGGAATAACCTGTCCTTGAGCAGGAAGCCTATGGTGGATCTCCGCGGTCAAGTATCTGGCCGCCCGAAGCTTCGCAATATCCTCCTCTGTAACGGAGGAAGCCACCCATCAACCTTGAGGGATGGATCCTGACATGATGGAGAGGCTCGAAGAAATGAAGTCGGACATTGGGTGCTAGAACTCGAGGTTGTGAAGGCTGAAGAGGGGTTTGGCATAAAAAAGACGGCCCTTGGTTCCTTTATAAAGGCAGCGGGTATTGAACGCCTCCTCCTAAGCCTGAGAACCTGCCTATTCCTAAGGAATCTTTCCTGAAAGATGGTTGGGTTACCCATGCTCGTATTGATGAGAATCTTGCGATAAGGGGACACGATCTCTGCTTCGACAGGACGTGCCAACAAAAACCACGCCCTGAAACATGGAACGGCGGGACGGGAAACGGTTCGAAACAATGACCGGGCAAGGGTGACATCATGTTACTAAAGTGGTTAGCTAATTGGATTCATGAAATATTATACTCTCTATGGCTGTGTGCTGCAGATCCGGACACGTATGTTTCGTCCGAAGACTATCTTGGACTTCGGAAGGAGGAACCTGCCTTGCAATGCCAAAGACAGATCTATGCGCCAGATACCTTGTTATTGAAGCCAGGTTCAGGGGCTACTGAGGGAGTCCTGGACTAAGGGTTCCCCGGGCGTCCGGCCTGTTAGCCATGGGACGGACTGATGGGTTGTGAAGAACAGAAAGACCGAAGACTGCACCCGTGTCTGGATGGGACTCTCCTTGGCATGGAAGTCAAGCCTGGCGACCAAATATGTAGATTCCTTTCTTTCTAATCGACCTTGTGTAACCCTAGATCCTCCTGTGTCTATATAAACCAGAGGACTTAGTCCAGAGGGGGAGATATATTCATTACCGTAGCCATACAAGCTAGGCCTCTAGGGTTTAGCCACTACGATCTTGAGTTAGATCAACTCTTGTAATAATCATATTCATCGATATCAATCAAACAGGACATAGGGTATTACCTCCATAGAGAGGGCCCGAACCTGGGTAAACACCGTGTCCCCTGTCTCCTGTTACCATCGGCCTAAGACGCACAGTTTGGGACCCCCTACCCGAGAGCCGCCGGTTTTGACACCGACAAGGACCTACATGTGCAAGACCAAATTGTAAGAAACCTAAATATTAGAATGATTCATGCAACTGCACACTAATGTGCTATTAGCCAAAGGACCCTGCTTGAACAAACCTCGATGGTAAACCACAGTGTATCCCATTGTTTCCCTTCAACACACATAAGGAAGATCTTGATCGGGTTAACTGAGAGTTGCCATTATATCAATAGAATATGTATTGAGTACAAACAAATTCGATTGGTGTCACATGCATAACAATACAAAATTGTACCCACAGTAAATGAAAATCAAATTGCAGAACTGAACCAAACAGTTAAATGGACAACAGACCAAATGAACCAAAATAGTTAACTGAGCACGACATTGCAGAATAGAGACATGTACTAGAAGATAAGACAGTTAACAAAACAAAGAATGCTTGAGGATAGTACTACGAAATGTAGCAATTGTTGGACCAAAGTGTTAACTGAACATTACATTTCAGAGGACCAAACTGCTAACCGAACATAAGATTGCATATTAACATTATAGAGGACAAATCACTATAAGGTACTGGCGGTGGCCTCGAGAAAACATCATGAACTGTATTTTAAAGTAGACAACCATGCGGCAGTGTCGACGGTGGCCTTGAAGACGAGGTGCTCCTCCAAGATCTGGCGGTCGACACGCATGTCAGTCATAGTGACCTCGTTCACGCGTGCAGGCGCATGCTACTCAGCTCCACATTACTACGTGTAAAATGGCTGTGGGCGGCGCTTAATTGGAGGAGGGAGCAGTGATTTTGGTGGAAGGTGTCGCTTCGTCAGTCGGGGCATGTGGGACGGGAAAGGAGGAGGATGGTGTGGGTGGGGTGTGGATTACCTAACCATATCGACGAGGCCGCGCAACAAGAAGGGTCGGCGGCGAGGAGGCCGCACAACAAGAAGAAGGGTCATCGGCGAGGAGGCGGTGCTGCAAGAAGAAGAGTCACCGGCGAGGAGGCGGCGCTGCAAGAAGAAGGGTAGCCGACGAGGAGGCGGTGCTGCAAGAAGAAGGGTCGCCGGTGAGGAGGTTGAGCTGCCAGTAAGCAGCAATGAAGGTTTGAACTTGGAAAGCAAGGAGGAACAGTGGAAATGTGGCTTTTGGTAGGAGGGAGGGGGCGGGGAGATAGATATTTCCGTGGTGGCAAAAAAAAATTCTCGGTGCCGCGAGAAACTGGCGCACAAGTGTGGTTCAAGTGGGGGCGGTGGACTGTAGACGACGAACCTTCCTGCGTAAGCCAGACAAGACGGTGCACCAAGATATTTTAAATCGCATCCCACA
This sequence comes from Triticum aestivum, assembly GCF_018294505.1. Classification (NCBI taxonomy): domain Eukaryota; kingdom Viridiplantae; phylum Streptophyta; class Magnoliopsida; order Poales; family Poaceae; genus Triticum; species Triticum aestivum. The sequence goes on from NC_057806.1 coordinate 240,047,346, forward strand.
CGATTCTTTCTAGTAAACTGTTTGTGGTATACCTGATTTTTTTCATTACGTTTTTAAAGACAAAATGGTGTTACAGAGGGAAAGGATGGTGTTTGAATTTCTAGAACATTTACGTGCAGTGAACATGCAACTAGTACATGAGTGTCATGCTTAAATTTGGAATTATTCCGTGTTCATTTGGCATTTTTATGCATTAGTTGAGTTTCTGGGCATTTAATGTCCATAATTCAAACTTGAACTACAAGCACATGCTCCAATGCACCAAAGTTTGCTGAAAAATCACATGTGTGCATTTGGGTGAATTTATAGGTCCCATGCAAGAAATAGGAATAAAATTCAAACATCTGGATGTCGAGGCTCGGCCGGAATGATTGAGAAACTTGGTTTTTTAATTCCTGTAAATCCAAAACATGGCTGAAAATCATGAAACTTGGCATGGTGTCATGACATGGCACCAACATGCTGTAGTAAATTTTTTGGCCGAATTAGGACAAGCTTTGGTGTAAGCTTCTTGCAAACCAAAGCTTCCCTCAAGAAGGCTCGTGGTTCCGAGAGGGAACATGTCACCTCCGTGTGCGAAACAACATACGTACACTGCCTTCTCTCGCCTTAATTTTTTTACACAGGCAGATTAGACCAAATAGAAGTATGGTGCTAAATTTTAGAATCATTCCGTGTTTGTTTGGCCTTTTTTATACATTAATTTAGTTTCTACGCGTTTAATGTGCATAATTCAAATTTGAACTACAAGCACGGGCTCCAGTGCATCAAAGTTGTTTGAAAAATCACATGTGTGTGCTTGGGTGAATTTCTAGGTCCCATGCAAGAGATTGGAGTGAAATTCAAACATCTGGGCGTCGTGGCTCGGCCAGAAAGATTGAGAAACTTGGTTTTTTAATTCCTATAATTCCAAAACACGCCTGAAAATCATGAAACTGGGCATGGTGTCATGACATGGCACCAACATGCTGCAGTAATTTTTTTGACCGAATTGAGACAAGCTTTGGTCTAAGCTTCTTGCAAACTGGAGCTTCCCTTAAGAAGGCTCATGGTTCCGAGAGGGAACGTGTCACCACCGTGTGCGAAACGACATACGTACACTGCCTTCTCCCGCCTTAATTTTTTTACACAGCCAGATTAGACCAAATAGAAATACCGTGCTAAATTTTGGAATTATTCCGGGCTCGTTTCGCCATTTTTATACATTAATTGAGTTCCTGGGCATTTAATATGCATAATTCAAATTTGAACTACAAGCACATGCTCCAGTGCACCAAAGTTGTTTGAAAAATCACATGTGTGTCCTTCGGTGAATTTCTAGGTCCCACGCAAGAGATGGGAGTGAAATTCAAACATCTGGGCATCGTGGCTCGGCCAGAAAGATTGATAAACTTGGTTTTTTAATTCCTGTAATTCCAAAACACGCCTAAAAATCATGAAACTTTGCATTGTGTCATGACATGGCACCAACATGCTGCGGTATTTTTTTTGGCCGAATTGGGACAAGCTTTGGTGTAAGCTTCTTGCAAACCGGAGCTTCCCTCAAGAAGGCTCGTGGTTCCGAGAGGGAACATGTCACCTCCGTGTGCGAAACGACATATGTACACTGCCTTCTCTTGCCTTAAGTTTTTTACAGAGCCAAATTAGACCAAATAGAAGTACCGTGCTAAATTTTGGAATTATTCCGGGTTCGTTTGGCCTTTTTTATACATTAATTGAGTTTCTGGGCATTTAATGTGCATAATTCAAATTGGAACTACAAGCACATGTTCAAGTGCACCAAAGTTGTTTTGAAAAATCACATGTGTGTCCTTGGGTGAATTTCTAGGTCCCATGCAAGAGATGGGAGTAAATTCAAACATCTGGGCGTCGTGGCTCGGCCGGAGAGATTGAGAAACTTGGTTTTTTAATTCCCGTAATTCCAAAACATGCCTGAAAATCATGAAACTTGGCATGGTCTCATGACATGGCACCAACATGTTGTGGTAATTTTTCTGTCTGATTTGCAAAGGCGCACACATTAACAATCAACAAAGTCATTTTGGAACAAGTGTTGTCATGTTACAAATCGGAAACGCAAGTATTATTGAAACCGTGGGCGTTTGACTTACAAATTACGTGCGGCCACGTGTCCCCTTTTTTATTGGCTAGGAGGTGTCGTGCGGGGTAGCTATTTGAGTACGAGAGGCGTGAGATCAGACCCCTGCGCATGCTCATCGGGAGGAGAGCCCTTTTGACCGCTACCCACCGTGCACCTCCCTCCCAACGTCTCCATTAATGGCACCCGAGCACCTGTTCTACGGCGTGGCTATATGTCTCACTGGATTGAGATTTAAGAGAGAGAAATGAAAATCTGAAAAGAAAGTTCTACACAGATCTTGATGTATGATCCGATGGATCTATATAGCATCGACTGCGACTTATAGCAAGCATGATGAATATAAGGACAATGACATTGGATAATAATTGTCTTACATATTTATAAACATAATTAAAAAAGCCACATGCCTCAATGCCGGATATACACAAGGTCAAAAGAAGAAGGAAGCCACAGCAGGAACTAGTCTCCACGGCGGGCGGCGACGAGCTCTTTCTTGTCCTCAAGATGCTAGTTGAGAGCATCCACGGATTCCTCCACCAGCCTTCTGCGCTCGATGCGCAGCATGGCATTCTCGTCCATAAGTTTCTCGATGATGATGCCGGCCTTCTTCAACAAGGCAGTGGTCTGCTCCTGTTGCTCCGCATTTCCGATGATCTTTGCCCTCAGCGGGTCGCGCTCGGCCCGGAGATTCACATTGCTCTTATTTAGTTGCCGGATGATGTTGGTATCCTGTTCAAATGAGGCTAGCAGGTCATCCTACAACCTCGCCCACCTAGAGATCTGATCCATCTACCTAAGGACGAGGGCACGCCTGTAAGAGTCCTCGCCTGCCCATGAGGCAATTTCCCAGGCCGCTGTGGCATGGGAGGACATCTCTGCTGCATTCACGGCGTGTCGGGACATCTCTTTTGCTTCCGCGGTGCGGTCGGACCAGTCTGCTGCATCGATGATGCAGCGGGTCCTCCGTGCTGCTTCGGCAGCGCGGCGGGACCTCTCTGCTGCTACGGCCGTGCGGCGGGACATGTTGGCTGCTTTCGCGGTGAGGCGGGACATCTCTTATGCTCCCACTTCCAGGCTCGCCTCTCCCTGGTGGCAATCTCTCGTCCCAGAACTCACACTGGCCATGGCGGACACAAGGGAACGATGATGAATGACTTGTTTGTTTTTGACTTTTTGTGGATGAAGAGTGAGGAGGAATGTGCAGTCATCTTGGAGTAGTAGTATTTATAACCGCGTAGTAATACGCTCCTAAGTGAGAAACCGTTTAGGTTTTGATCGGTGTGAACAGGTTTGCAATTTAGAATGTGACGGGACACATGCTCAAAATTTACTGACGGTTATAAGTGCGGCACTATCCCCAGAAGGCGTAACGTGGGCACGTACGCCTTCTCGGCCATGTACGTGGCGTTTGCACCATAGGGTGCACTGCAATAGGCAATCTCAGCACCATCGCGCACAATTATTTTAATTAGAACGTGTGTGCCCGCCTAGCGCGCACACTTTGATCTATCTAACCGTTTCAGTTTGTTGTGGCTAATCACAAAAAGTTCATCCATGTGAAGTGTATGTCATCAATCGCAGACACTTTGATCTGGCTGACCCGTTTCTATTCAGTTGCCTAATCACAAATAGTTAATCCTTCTGAAGCGTATGCCCTCAATCACACACACCTTGATCTGGCTGACCATTTCTTTTGTGTTGCCTAAACACAAATAGTTCATCCGAGTGAACCGTATGATGTGTATCGCACACGCCTTCATCTGGCTGCCCGTTTCTTTTGTTCCTCCTCATCGCAAATAGTTAATTGAACTGAACCATATGCCCTTCATCACACACGCAACTAAAACCTGAACCATGTTTGATGCATCCGTCATCGCAAACGTTTTATACATTTCGGACGGTTTTCATACAGCACCGTTTGCGATTATTGCATCAAACACAGTTTCTCAAAGGGTCTCTGATCGTAGTGTCGCGTTAGCAACATCCTGTAGTAGTGTACACCTATTAGTGTTGAAAGTAATATTATCCAAACTTTGACACCGGAAGAGCACATAAAAGAGTCCTTCCGGAACACTCTAGAATCGTGAAAATAAGGAGGTATGTGATACGTTAAGTAAACGGACTCCGAAAAAATCCGCAAAAAATATTTTTTTTAGTTTTGGAATATTTTAAAATTTTGGAAATAAAGGAACTTTCAAGAAGCGTCCCCTGGTGGGCACAAGACACCAGGGCGCGCCAGGCTTACCTGGCGCACGCAGGTGGGTTGTGCCCACCTGGGACACCTTCTGTACTCTATTTTTCTTCCATATACTTGTCCTCCAAGATAAAAAAATCTATATATACTTCCCGAACCTGTTGATCACCGTATCGCGGAGAAATCCTCTGTTCTCTTTTCTTGTTGTTTTCTGTGCAGATCTAAAAATATGTCCTCCCAAGACTCTGAGGGTGAAAGTTATGTTGCTGATCTCATCGCAAACCCTAAGTCCTATAGGGATGAGGGGCACTATAGCTGGGCCTCCGAGGAGGAAGAAGATGAATCAATTCCTTCCCGGTTCAAGGATGAAAGGATGGAGGCGTTATGCAAGAGGATAATAAAACTCGAGATCGATAATGGTGAATTGATGATGGAAAATTTTATTCTCCGTCAGAAGCTGGAGGAAGCAAAAGGGGAACCCCGCACTTTCTCACCACCACCATTGCCATGGAAATCTGAGGACAAGGCTTCTTCTTCATCACCACCATCATCTTCTTCACCACCAAAGGAGAATTGAGTATTGGGTATGGGCAGTCCACTTGGCTTCCGCCAAGCTTGGGGGAGGTGCCCCGGTATCGTATCATCCCACTACCTTTTTGCTTTTACTTATTTTAGTTCAGTCCTTTTGCTTTAGATGAATAAAGGTTTAGTTTGATCCTTTCTTCTTTGAGAGTTTGCTTAGTGATCTATCCTTGTAATTGTGTGCAAGTAATATAATAAAGTTAGTTTGAGTTTTTGCTTTCTTTACTTTCATATTGCAAATAAAGAAAAGAAATAAGAAAGAAAGAAAAAGAGAAAGGAAATAAATGAAGAAAGGAAATAAATAATGAAAAGATTATATACTAATCCTATGGTAGGTGATAGCACCACATAAGGAAAAGTATAAGTAGAAAATTTTATTAGAGATTGACAAACATAGCATTAGTCAATGATGCAACTCATGAAAGAATTAATAAGGATGAGAACATTCACATATAGATATACTATCCTAGAAATCTTTTGTGATTGATCTCTCATCAAAATATTATATGCCAAAATTGTTGACGTTGGATAAGGAAGACAATTTGATGGTTTATGTTTGTTTATATTCACATAGAAGTCATATTGTCATAGATCCTTTAACATGTGGTGCTTGCCCCCTATCTTTGCTAGCCCAAAATTCTATACTAAGTAGAGATACTACTTGTGCATCCAAAAACCCTTAAACCCAAATCTTTTTCAAGTATCCACCATACCTACCTATGGATTGAGCAAGATCCCTCAAGTAAGTTGTCATCGGTGCAAAAAGGCAATAAAAATTGCTTCTAAAAGTGTGAGATCATTTAGGGTAAGAGAAAATTGAGCGTTGTATGAACTTGGATGACAAAGAATAAAAGCGACAAACTGCATAATAAAGGTTGTCATCTTAAGGGGCAATACAACATGACGTTCTCTTGCACTAAGGGATTTAGCATCCAAACAAATAAGCGCATGGCAACCTCTGCTTCCCTCTGCGAAGGGCCTATCTTTTACTTTTATGCAAGGAGTCAAAGTTTTTCTCTCTATTCCTTTTATTTTTTCCTTTGGCAAGCATCATGTGGTGAGGAAAGATCTAGGCACATATGTCCAGTTGAATATAGATTGCATGAGTTATTATTGTTGACATCACCCTTGAGGTGAGTATGTTGGGAGGCAAAATCATAAGCCCCTATCTTTCTATGTGTCCGGTCAAAATGTTTTGTTCATGGGTACAAGATGAGTGTTAGAAATCATAGAAGACTATATGATGGTTGAGTATGTGGACTTGCCTAAAGGCTCCGACACATGACCCTTCCTGAAAAGATGATGAATTGTAGATACAAAGTTGACTGAGAACATAGTTTGTTGGTATCTAATAGAGTTTTTGCTTTATACTTCAATTGTGTGATGAACTATTACTTATTCATGAGAAGTATATGACAAAAGTTCTTTATAAAAGTCCTATTTTTAATTTTGTTGTTGTTATAATAATCAACATGATGCTTCTATGTCCGTATTTTGTTTTTATCGACACCTCTCTCTCAAAGCATGTGGACATGTTTTTGGATTTCGGTTTTCCCTTGAGGACAAGCGAGGTCTAAGCTTGGGGGAGTTGATACGTCCATTTTGCATCATGTTTTCTTACTGTTATTTATAATGTTTTTATCCATAATAATGCTTTTTGGAGTAATTCTAATGCATTTTCTCTCATAATTTGCAAGGAACACACCAAGAGGGAGAATTCCGGCAGCTGGAAATCTGGACCTGGAAAAGCTACGTCAGGCCACCTATTCTGCACAACTCCAAATGAGCTGAAACTTTACGGAGCTTTTTTATGGATTATTTGAGAAATACTGGAGCCAATAAACACCAGAGGGGGGACACCAGGTGGGCACAAGCCACCTGGGCGCGCCAGCCCCCCCTCCCCCCCCAGGCGTGCCCTGGTGGGTTGTGGCCTCCTCGGCCCACCTCCGGTGCCCATCTTCTGGTATATAAGTGGTTTTAACCTATAAAAAATAAGAGGAGGACTTTTAGGACGAAGCATCGCCGCCTCGAGGCGGAACTTGGGCAGGAGCACTTTTGCCCTCCGGCAGAGCGATTCCGCCGGGGGAACTTCCCTCCTGGAGGGGGAAATCATCGTCATCATCATCACCAACAACTCTCCATTCTTGGGGAGGGCAATCTTCATCAACGTCTTCAACATCACCATCTCCTCTCAAACCCTAGTTCATCTCTTGTGTTCAATTGTGTTACCAGAACTATAGATTGGTACTTGTGGGTGACTAGTAGTGTTGATTACATCTTGTAGTTGATTACTATATGGTTTATTTGGTGGAAGATTATATGTTCAGATCCATTATGCTATTTAATTCTCCTCTGATCATGAACATGTTTATCATTTGTGAGTAGTCACTTTTGTTCTTGAGGTCACGGGAGAAATCACGTTGCAAGTAATCATGCGAACTTGATATGTGTTTGATATTTTGATAGTATGTATGTTGTTATTCCCTCAGTGGTGTCATGTGAAAGTTGAATACATGACACTTCACCATATTTGGCCCTAAGGGAATGCATTGTGGAGTAGCAATGAGATGGTAGGTTGCAAGAGTGATAGAAGCTTAAACCCCAGTTTATGCGCTATTTCGTAAGGGACCGATTGGATCCAAAAGTTTAATGCTATGGTTAGAATTTATTCTTAATATTTTTCTCATAGTTGCAGATGCTTGCGGGAGGGTTAATCATAAGGAGGAGGTTTGTTCAAGTAAGAACATCACCTAAGCACTGGTCCACCCACATATTAAATTATCAAAGTAGCAAACACAAATCAAACCAACATCATGAAAGTGACTAGATGAAATTCCTGAGTACCCTCAAGAATGCTTTGCTTATCATAAGAGACCGTTTTGGCCTGTCCTTTTCCTCAAAGGGATTGGGCTACCTTGCTGCACTTTTGTTAATATTATTGTTACTTGCTCATTACAAATTATCTTGCTATCAAACTACTCGCTACTTACAATTTCAGCACTTGCAGACAATACCTTACTGGAAACTACTTGTCATTTCCTTCTGCTCCTCGTTGGGTTCGACGCTCTTACTCATCGAAAAGAGCTACAATTGATCCCCTATACTTGTGGGTCATCAGGTTCCTCTTCCGAATACTCCAAAGCAGCTGAACCAAAGAACTATATCTGGCTCTGTACAATAGTTACAACCCTGAACCACAAGGGTGAAATACTTAAGCAAAATAAGTCATGTCTACTAACATCTTTTTCGGCGAGACGTTATGTTCTAGCGTTATTATTATTTCGAACCATTTCTGAGCCTCCTGCTTTGCTTTTTGAAGCGCGGTCTTCATTGACACGTCTTGTCAAAGCAGAGATCGTGTCCCCTTATTGCGGGATTCTCATTAATACGGGTTTGGGTAATCCAACCGTGCCGTTTGCACGACCCCTTGGGAATAGCGAGTTTTAAGGCTCGTGAGGGGGGCGCTTGATATTCACTGTCTTTATAAGAGGATAAGGATCCATCTTTTTACCCCACGCCTTCTTCTTCCTCAGCCCATCCGCCCTCGAGCTCCAGCGCCCAAGTTTCAATCTTTCCCATCAACACCAAACACTATAGACATGTCCGAATTTGGCTCTCAAGGCAAGTGGATGGCCTCCTCCATGATGGAGAAGGACATCAAGGAGCTTCGGGAGGCGAGGTATTTGACCACAGACATCACACAGAGGCTCCCAACGGAGGGGCAAATCATCCCCACACCAAAGCCCTGTGAGAGGGTGGTATTTATCCCTCACTTTCTCCGTGGCCTAGGGTTTCCACTTCATCCCTTTGTACGCGGGCTCATGTTTTACTATGGGCTAGATTTCCATGGCCTAGCCCCAAACTCCTTTCTTCACATCTCGGCCTTCATCATTGTGTGTGAGGCATTCCTCCGCATTCCACCTCACTTCGGCATGTGGCTCAAAGTTTTCAATGTGAAGACAAACATGGTTAACGGGCAGCATGCCAACTGCGGCGGTGCCATGGTGAGCAGACTTCCCAACACCACTTGGCCCAAGGGAGCCTTTGTGGAGACCGTGAGGGTGTGGCGGCAGCAGTGGTTTTATATCACCGAGCCTCATGGTACGAAATGGGCAACCACTCCCGAATTTAGATCTAGTCCTCCTATGCGGCTCACGTCTTGGACCAACAAGGGTCTGGACTGGGGGTCAACTGACGAAGTGATGACGGTGCAGAAGCGCATCAAGAGCATGATGAAGAAGAACACCAGTCTCACCGATGTGATTTAGGTGATGCTCTTCCGCGGGATCCTCCCATGCCAATGCCGATCTCTTCGCATGTGGGAGTTTAATCTGGCCGGCCCCCGAACCCTGCAACACTTCTTCGGTACAACACACGAAGAGATCTGGAAACTGCTTTTTAAGACCCAGAAGTCGTGGCTGGAGAAGACCGAAGATGTTGGTCTTGACAGTGCATATCCGACGACTGAGGTAAGCTTCTTAGTTTCGAACATAATCTCGATCCGTAAGTCAAGGGGTATACTGAGACACCAATTCCTGATTCCGGGCTGGATAGCAAAGGCGAAGCAGATCAACTGTTCGGCCCCGCTACCAGAAAACCCACCTGATCCTCTGTTAACGAGGATGCGGGCCCCGGCGCCATACCAGGCGCCGGAGAAAAAGGCCAAGAAGAAGGGTAAGGAGGCTAGAGGCGGCCTCCATCTAAAAGGTACCATAGACACTATGTCTGAAGATACCGAAGCTCCCTCCTCCCACGAGGGAGATGAAGACGAAGAGGGGGAGGAAGAGAGCAATCCTCCCCTCACGGAGAAGAAAAAGAGAGGGGCCTCTGTTGACCTAGAGGCGGAGGCGTCCAAAAGGGGGGGAGATACCCTCTTAGATGGTTCGAGTTCAGACGCCGAAGCCATCCCACGGTGGCATCCTAGGGCGAATCCCTTGGCCGAATCATGAGTATTTAAAGATACTACGTATATATCTGGCCGTTTACAAATTGTAGTATAACATATTGTTTATGTATTATAGTCCGGCCCATGATCTTCCCCGACAATCATCGTCTTCGAGGAATTCTTTAGCGTTGGAGATGATGGAGAGCAAAACGCCCCCGCGTGCCTCTCCGCCGCGTGTCGTGGATGACACCGAGGTGTCATCCAAAAGGGCCTCTCCGGGCCAGGGAGAGACACGAAGGGCCGCTGAAACGGTGCTAGAGGATAATGCCTCGGCTGCCGAGAACATGGGGGGCACAATCCCCATGGAAACCGATGGAGGGGGCCCGGACCAGTCCGGCCCCCAGCCAAATACAACTCCAGAGACCCATACGGCCCCGGACTCGAGCGAGCGGCCCCCTTTAAAGGAGGGGGGAGTGTCGACTCTACCGGCGACCTCCGTCAATTCGGAGGTGCTGGACACTTTGAGGGAAGCACTTCGACGTGCTTCTGTCATGGAGGAGCACCATACCCTGATGGTTACGGTGGTTGAGAAGGTTCAGTCCGCCAAAAGCGGGTTGAACGAGGCCTTCACCATCCTGTTAACAGGTTTTGAGGTATATAATGTAATGTCTTTAGCTGTTTTTCATATGAAAAATATGCCTACGTATAGATAGTAGGCCCTGAGACTCTGTTCGGCTTTTGAAAAAAAAGGCCGAACAGAGGATCGATAATATTTGCAGGAGATAATATACTTGTCTATTTTGAGAAACAGGCCTCACTATTAGCGGCAACCGCCTAGGCCGTCAAAGTAACCGAGCTCAAGCGGAAGCTGGGGCTGGCCGATGAGGATCTCGTCCGCATCAACAAGAGGTTTGATGAGGCACAAGGTATGTTGTGAAAAGAATGTTTGCACATCCGAAGTAGTATGCCCATGCGGAGTCTAAGATCCTATGTTGTCCTGTTCATTATTGCAGGTAGTGCGGCTGCGGTCGAGACCCTAAAAGGCGAACTTGCCTGAGTCAAGGATCAGGCACGAGTGAGTCAGGCTGCCGCTGACAATGCGGCCGCAGATTCACAGGCCGAGCAGGTTGCCCGCCGCCGCTACGAGGAGCGGGTAACCGAAGTAGAGCAAGAGCTCAAGGACGTGATACGTCTCCAATGTATCTATAATTAATGAAGTATTCATGCTATTATATTATCTGTTATGGATGTTTATGGGCTTTACTAAACACTTTTATATTATTTTTGGGACTAACCTATTAACCCGATGCCCATCCCAAATTGTTGTTTTCTTGCCTATTTCAGTGTCTCGAAGAAAAGGAATATCAAACGGAGTCCAAACGGAATGAAACCTTCGGAAGAGTTATTTTTGGAACGGAAGCAATCCAGGAGACTTGGAGTAGACGTCAGGGAAGCTTCGAGGAAGCCATGAGGCAGGAAGGCGTGCCATACCCCCCTGGGCACGCCCCCACCCTCGTGGGCCCCTCGTGGCTCCCCTGCCTGACTTCTTTCGCCTATATATATCCATATACCCTAAAAACATCCGCGAGCAGAATAGATCAGGAGTTCTGCTGCCAGAAGCCTCCGTAGCCACCGAAAACCAATGTAGACCCATTCTGGCACCCTGCCGGAGGGGGGAATCCCTCTCCGGTGTCCATCTTCATCATCCCGACGCTCTCCATGACGAGGACGGAGTAGTTCACCCTCGGGGCTGAGGGTATGTACCAGTAGCTATGTGTTTGATCTCTCTCTCTCTCTCTCGTGTTCTTGAGTCGGCACGATCTTGATGTATCGTGAGCTTTGCTATTATATTTGGATCTTATGATGTTTCTCCCCCTCTACTCTCTTGTGATGAATTGAGTTTTCCCTTTGAAGTTATCTTATCGGATTGAGTCTTTAAGGATTTGAGAACACTTGATGTATGTCTTGCATGTGCTTGATACGTCTCCATCGTATCTACTTTTCCAAACACTTTTGCCCTTGTTTTGGACTCTAACTTGCATGATTTCAATGGAACTAACCCGGACTGACGATGTTTTCAGCAGAATTGCCATGGTGTTATTTATGTGCAGAAACAAAAGTTCTCGGAATGACCTGAAACTCCAAGGAGATTATTTTTTGAAATAATAAAAATATACTGGCAAAGAATCAAGGCCAGGGGCCCCATACCCTAGCCACGAGGGTGGGGGCACGCCTGCCCCTGCCTCGTTGGCCCCCTGGAGCTCCACCGACCTCAACTCCAACTCCATATATTCACTTTCGGGGAGAAAAAAATCAAAAAAGAAGGATTCATCGCGTTTTATGATACGGAGCCGCCGCCAAGCCCTAAACTCTCTCGGGAGGGCTAATCTGGAGTCCGTTCGGGGCTCCGGAGAGGGGAATCCGTCGCCATCGTCATCATCAACCATCCTCCATCACCAATTTCATGATGCTCACCGCTGTGCGTGAGTAATTCCATCGTAGGCTTGCTAGACGGTGATGGGTTGGATGAGATTTATCATGTAATCGGGTTAGTTTTGTTAGGGTTTGATCCCTAGTATCCACCATGTTCTTAGATTGATGTTGCTATTACTTTTCTATGCTTAATGCTTGTCACTAGGGCCCAGTTCCATGATTTCAGATCTGAACCTATTATGTTTTCATGAATATATGTGAGTTCTTGATCCTATCTTGCAAGTCTATAGTCACCTACTATGTGTTATGATCCGGCAACCCAGAAGTGACAATAATCGGGACCACTCCCGGTGATGACCGTAGTTTGAGGAGTTCATGTATTCACTATGTGCTAATGCTTTGGTCCGGTACTCTATTAAAAGGAGGCCTTAATATCCCTCAGTTTCCATTAGGACCCCGCTGCCACGGGAGGGTAGGACAAAATATGTCATGCAAGTTCTTTTCCATAAGCACGTATGACTATATTCGGAATACATGCGTACATTATATTGATGAATTGGAGCTAGTTCTTTGTCACCCTAGGTTATGACTGTTACATGATGAACCGCGTCCGACATAATTCTCTATCAGCGATCCATTGCCTACGAGCTTTCCATATATTGTTCTTCGCTTATTTACTTTTCTGTTTCTATTGTTATCCTTACTACAAAACACCAAAAATATTATTGTTGCTATCGTTACCTTTTGCTACCGTTACCACTACTATCATATTACTTTGCTATTAAACACTTTGCTGCAGATATTAAGTTATCCGGGTGTGGTTGAATTGACAACTCAGCTGCTAATACTTGAGAATATTCTTTGGCTCCCCTTGTGTCGAATCAATAAATTTGGGTTGAATACTCTACCCTCGAAAAATGTTGCGATCCCCTATACTTGTGGGTTATCAGTGCTTATCTGTGGTGACAATGGGATATCACGCGATCCACTTGGTGTATGTTTTGGTGATCAACTTGTGAGAGTTTTTTGACCTTGTGAACTTATGCATAGGGGTTGGCACACGTTTTCACTTGACTCTTCGGTAGAATCTTTGGGGCACTCTTTGAAGTTCTTTGTGTTGGTTGAATAGATGAATCTGAGATTGTGTGATGCATATCGTATATTCATACCCACGGATACTTGAGGTGACATTGGAGTATCTAGGTGACATTAGGGTTTTGGTTGATTTGTGTCTTAAGGTGTTATTCTAGTACGAACTCTTGAATAGATCGATCAGAAAGGATAACTTTGAGGTGGTTTCGTACCCTACCATAATTTCTTCGTTTGTTCTCCGCTATTAGTGACTTTGGAGTGACTCTTAGTTGCATGTTGAGGGATAGTTATATGATCCAATTATGTTATCATTGTTGAGAGAACTTGCACTAGTGAAAGTATGAACCCTAGGCCTTGCTTCCTAGCATTGCAATAGTGTTTACGCTCACTTTTACCACTTTCTACCTTGCTGTTTGTATATTTTCAGATTACAACAACCTGTATCTACCATCCATATTGCACTTGTATCACCATCTCTTCGCCGAACTAGTGCACCTATACAATTTATCATTGTATTGGGTGAGTTGGGGACACAAGAGATTCTTTGTTATTTGGTTGCAGGGTTGTTTGAGAGAGACCATCTTCATCCTACGCCACCCACGGATTGATAAACCTTATGTCATCCACTTGAGGGAAATTTGCTACTGTCCTACAAACCTCTGTACTTGGAGGCCCAACAACGTCTACAAGAAGAAGGTTGTGTAGTAGACATCAAGCTCTTTTCTGGCGCCGTTGCCGGGGAGGTTAGAGCTTGAAGGTATATCTTTATATCTTGCAATCGAATCTTTCTGTTTCTTGTTTTATCACTAGTTTATTTTATAAAAGAGAAAAAAATGGAATTGAGTTTGCCTCATACGCTTCATCTTTTTAAGATCTTTCGTGAGAATGATGGAAAGGAAAATTGTGCTCAAGTGCTAGAAGAAGAAGTCTCTAAAATGTTTGGCACTAAATCTTTGAATGATGAGCATGATTGCAATGTTGTTAGTATAAACTCCTTGAATATCCATAGTACTATTGATGATTGCACTAGTCATGATGAAAATGTCTCTTATAAGCATGTCAACTTTTGTGGAGTGCATAGAGTTTGCAAGTACACACCAAATAGGGAAGATAGATCTTGCAAGAGGCATAAGTATTTAGAAACCAAATGGTTGCAAGAGAGGCTAGATGTTTGTGCTGAAAATTTAAAATTTCTTCGCCATACTTGTGAACTTTGCAATGAACATGGCCATTTAAATCTCCAATGCAAATTGTTTCATGATCGTATCGTGTCCAAAATTTGTGATGATTTAATTTCCCTTGCACATCATAATGAACTTAGTTTGCTTTTGGGTTATGAAGAAATGAAACGTATAACTAAGCATATTCCATAATATAACCTTGAGAAATTCCTCGGTATTGATCTAGAAGAAATTTTTATGTATTGTGCGGTGAATTGCATTGAAAATACTTATATTGCCAATTACATAAAGAAAAGAAAACAAATAGTGGATGAAGAGAATACTAATGAAAGGGAAGAGGCTTCCCAATATCCTCCTATTATTTCTTATGATGAATCAGGTAACGAGGAGGAGCCTTCTATTCAACCAATCTCATTAATAAGGAGCTCAAAAAAGAGGGTTAAACCCACACATGATGTGAAGAAGAGAAAGAAAAGACAAAGAAGCAAAGGTAGAAAGGTATCTGTCCCAAATGATGTTGCTCCTATTACTCATTGTGATGATGATAATTGCTATACTATTGGTGATATCCATACTATTAATGATGAGAGTGATTATGCTTATGATATGAAAAGGCCCAAGCTTGGGGATGCTATGTTTGATGAGAATGACATGTTTGAGAATATATTTGCTGCAATTAATGTTTGTCCCAAGCTTGGGGATGCTATGTTTAATGAACATGATATTTTTTGTCTCCCAAGCTTTGATATGCAAATTTATCATGATGATAGCATGCCTCCTACTTATGATGATTATATTGATGAAAGTGGGTTTGGAAGAGTGTCAACTTTAGGAAGTAATGATCCCACTATTTTGGAGGCTGTTGAATCTTATTGTGACCATTATGAAAGTGGATTTGGAGAGGTCATGACTTTATTTAGTAATGATTCCACTATCTTGGAAGAGGTTTCAATTGATTATGATGGGAACAAAGTTGCTACTTATGATGATTATTGTGATGACACGTATGCTATAAAAAGTACTGATGATTATATTTATAAAACTTGTCATGATTATGATTACCCTTTTTTGAACTTTATTCTTTCAACGTGGAAACAATTTATAATATTCGAGCTTCTTATGATACTCCCACTACTCCGAATGAGAAGAATTTTTCTTATGTGGAGAGTAGTAAATTTTCTATGCTTGTAGATCATGAAAAGAATGCTCTATGTGATGGTTATATTGTTGAATTCATTCATGATGCTACTGAAAATTATTATGAGGGAGGAATACATGCTTGTAGGAGTTGCAATAATATCAAGTTTCCTCTCTATGTGCTGAAAATCTTGAAGTTATCCTTGTTTTACCTTCCTATGCAAGTTGATTCACCTTTTCTAGCATCATTATATATCATAACAGTAGCTCAACTCATAGGACTTCTCATGATCAAGTAACAAGCTATTCACATGTTAAAGTATAGATCATAAACTTTCTTGAAAACTAACAAACTGTATTTTTTGTCATCAAACAATTACAATTTATCTTATTTTCAGGAAGGGTCTATGTCAGAGCTTTGGTTCAGCAAACTTCACATACTCAACTATCATTTAGTCTTTCACAATTGCTAACACTCACACGATATTTATGGGTTCAAAGTTTTAATCAGACACAGAGAAAGATAGGGGCTTATAGATTCTCCTCCCAACCTTTTACCTCAAGGGTAATGTCAACAATAATAGTTCATGATGCCTTACATCCAATGTCAACAATAATATATATCAAGATCTTTCCGACACAATGTGCTTGCCAAAGGATAAAATGTAAAAAGGAAAGGTGAAGATCACCATGACTCTTGCATAAGGTATAAGACAAGAATAAAAGATAGGCCCTTCGCAGAGGGAAGCAAAGGTTGTCATGCGCTTTTATAGTTGGATGCACAAAATCTTAATGTGAAAGAACATCACTTTATATTGCCACTTATGATAGGGACCTTTATTATGTAGTCCGTCGCTTTTATTGCTTCCACATCACAAGATCGTATAAAGCTTATATTCTCCACACTAATAGATCATACATATTTAGAGAGCAATTTTTATTGCATGCACCAATGACAACTTACTTGAAGGATCTTACTCAATCCATAGGTAGGTATGGTGGACTCTCATTGCAATACTGGTTTAAGGGATGTTTGTAAGCACAAGTAGTATCTCTACTTGGTGCAAAGAATTTGGCTAGCATGAGGGGGAAAGGCAAGCTCAGCATGTTGAATGATCCATGACAATATACTTTATTTCAAAATAAGAAAACATAACCCATAACGGTGTCTTCCTTGTCCAACATCAACCTTTTAACATGTCATATTTTAATGAGTGCTCACAATTACAAAAGATGTCCAAGATAGTATATTTATATGCGAAATCTCTCTTCCCTCAATATTCTTTCATGAATTGTTCAAGTGACCAATACAATGTTTGCTAACCTTCAATAAATTTACCACCTCTACTTATTATATGTGAAGTCATTACTCCCCATGGGATAAGCATATATAATTTCAGATTTATGATATTCAAATCATTCAACTATTTACTCATAGGATATAAGTGAAGCACACGATACGTTGGAGACGTATCAAGCATCCCCAAGCTTAATTCCTGCTCGTCCTCGAGTAGGTAAATGATAAAAACAGAATTTCTGATGCGGAGTGCTATTTGGCCTAATTTCAATGTAATTCTTCTTAATTGTGGTATGAATATTTAGATCCGAAAGATTCAAGACAAAAGTTCATATTGACATAAAAACGATAATACTTCAAGCATACTAACTAAGCAATTATGTCTTCTCAAAATAACATGGCCAAAGAAAGTTCATCCCTACAAAATCATATAGTTTAGTCATGTTTCATTTCCATCACACAAGAATGCTCTCATCATGCACAATCCCGATGACAAGCCAAGCAATTGTTTCATACTTTAGTAATCTCAAACTCATAAACTTTCACGCAATACATGAGCACGAGCCATGGATATAGCACTATGGGTGGAATAGAATATAATGAGGGGGTTATATGGAGAAGACAAAAAAGGAGAAAGTCTCACATCAACGAGGCTAATCAATGGGCTATGGAGATGCCCACCGATTGATGTTAATGCAAGGAGTAGGGATTGCCATGCAACGGATGCACTAGAGCTATAAATGTATGAAAGCTCAACAAAAGAAACTAAGTGGGTGTGCATCCAACTTGCTTGCTCACGAAGACCTAGGGCACTTGAGGAGGCCCATTTTTGGAATATACAAGCCAAGTTCTATAATGAAAGATTCCCACTAGTATATGAAAGTGACAACATAAGAGACTCTCTATCATGAAGATCTTGGTGCTACTTTGAAGCACAAGTGTGGCAAAGGATAGTAGCATTGTCCCTTCTCTCTTTTTCTCTCATTTTTTATTTGGCCTTTCTTTTTTTATGGCCTTTCTTTTTTCTCTTTTTTTGGGCCTTCTTCTTTTTTATTCCTCACTTGGGACAATGCTCTAGAAAATGATGATCATCACACTTCTATTACAACTCAATGATTACAGCTCGATACTAGAACAAGGTATGACTCTATATGAATGCCTCCGGCGGTGTACCGGGATATGCAATGACTCAAGAGTGACATGTATGGAATAATTATGAACAGAGGCTTTGCCACAAATACGATGTCAACTACATGATCATGCAAAGTAATATGACAATGATGAATGTGTCATGATGAACGAAATGATGGAAATTTGCATGGCAATATATCTCGGAATGGCTATGGAAATGCCATAATAGGTAGGTATGGTGGCTGTTTTGAGGAAGATATAAGGAGGTTTATGTGTGATAGAGTGTATCATATCACGGGGTTTGGATGCACCGGCGAAGTTTGCGCCAACTCTCAATGTGAGAAAGGGCAATGCACGGTACCGAAGAGGCTAGCAAGGATGGAATGGTGAGAGTGCGTATAATCCAGGGACTCAACATTAGTCATAAAGAACTCACATACTTATTGCAAAAATCTACAAGTCAACAAAAACCTCGGCACTATGCGCATGCTCCTAGGGGGATAGATTGGTAGGAAAAGACCATCGCTCGTCCCCGACCGCCACTCATAAGGAGGACAATCAAATAACACCTCATGTTTCAAATTTGTTACACAATGTTTACCATACGTGCATGCTACGGGACTTGCAAACCTCAACACAAGTATTTCTCAATTTCACAACTACTCAACTAGCACGACTTTGATATTATTACCTCCATATCTCAAAACAATCATCAAGCATCAAACTTTTCTTAGTATTCAACACACTCATAAGAAAGTTTTATTATTAATCTTGCATACCAAGCATATTAGGATTCTAAGCAAATCACCATGCTATTAAGACTCTCAAAATAATCTAAGTGAAGCATGAGAGTTCATCTATTTCTTCAAAATAAAACTACCACCATGCTCTAAAAGATATAAGTGAAGCACTAGAGAAAATGACAAACTACTCCGAAAGATATAAGTGAAGATCAATGAGTAGTTGAATAATTATGCAACTATGTGAAGATTCTCTAACATTTAAGAATTTAAGATCTTGGTATTTTATTAAAACATCAATCAAAACTAAATAAAATAAAATGACGCTCCAAGGAAAACACATATCATGTGGCGAATAAAACTATAGCTCTAAGTAAAGTTACCGATGAATGAAGACGAAATAGGGGATGCCTTCCGGGGCATACCCAAGCTTAGTCTCTTGGTTGTACTTGAATATTACCTTGGGGTGCTTTGGGCATCCCCAAGCTTAGGCTCTTACCACTCCTTGTTCCATAGTCCATCGAATCTTTACCCAAAACTTGAAAACTTCACAACACAAAACTTAACAGAAAACTCGTAAGCTCCGTTAGCGAAAGTAAAAAAAACTACTTCAAGGTACTGTAATGAACTCATTCTTTATTTATATTGGTGTTAAACCTACTGTATTCCAACTTCTCTATGGTTTATAAACTCTTTTACTAGCTATAGATTCATCAAAATAAGCAAACAACACATGAAAAACAGAATCTGTCAAAAACAGAACAGTCTGTAGTAATATGGATCAAACGTATACTTCTGTAACTAATAAAATTCTCAAATAAATTTATGGACCTGAGGAATTTATCTATTAATCATCTTCGAAAAGAATTAACTAAATAGCACTTTCCAAATAAAAATGGCAGCAATTCTCGTGAGCGCTAAAGTTTCTGTTTTCTTACAGCATGATCAACAAGACTTTCCGCAAGTCTTCCCAAAGGTTCTACTTGGCACAAATACTAATTAAAAGCATAAAACCACATCTAAACAAAGGCTAGATAAATTATTTATTACTAAACAGCAACAAAAAACATGGAATAAAAATAAAGTTGGGTTGCCTCCCAACAAGCGCTATCGTTTAATGCCCCTAGCTAGGCATGATGATTTCAATGATGCTCACATAAAGGATAAGAATTGTAACATAAAGAGAGCATCATGAAGAATATGACTAGCACATTTAAGTCTAACATACTTCCTATGCATAGGGATTTTGTGAGCAAACAACTTATGGGAACAAGAATCAACTTGCATAGGAAGGTAAAGCAAGCAAAACTTCAAAAATTTAAGCACATAGAGAGGAAACTTGATATTATTGCAATTCCTACAAGCATATATTCCTCCCTCATAATAATTTTCAGTAGCATCATGAATGAATTCAACAATATAACCAGCACTTAAAGCATTCTTTTCATGATCTACAAGCATAGAAAATTTACTACTCTCCACATAAGCAAAATTCTTCTCATGAATAATAGTGGGAGCAAACTCAACAAAATAACTATCATGTGATTGAAAATTAAGATCAAGATGACAAGTTTCATGGTTATCATTATTCTTTAAATCATACGTGTCATCACAATAATCATCATAGATAGGGGCATGCTTTCATCATAATAAATTTGCTGACCAAAACTTGGGGGACAAAAAATATCATCTTTATCAAACATAGCTTCCCCAAGTTTGTGGCTTTGCATATCATTAGCATCATAGATATTCAAGGAATTCATACTAACAACATTGCAATCATGCTCATCATTCAAATATTTAGTGCCAAACATTCTATGTAATTCTTCTTCCAGCACTTGAGCACAATTATCCTTTCCATCATACTCACGAAAGATATTAAAAAGGTAAAGCGTATGAGACAAACTTAATTCCATTTTTTTTGTAGTTTTCTTTTATAAACTAAACTAGTGATAAAACAAGAAACTAAAAGACACGATTGCAAGATCTAAAGATATACCTTCAAGCACTCACCTCCCTGGCAACGACGCCAGTAATGAGCTTGATGTCTACTACACAACCTTCTTCTTATAGACGTTGTTGGGCCTCCAAGTGCAGAGGTTTGTAGGACAGTAGCAAATTTCCCTCAAGTGGATGACCTAAGGTTTATCAATCCGTAGGAGGCGTAGGATGAAGATGGTCTCTCAAGCAACCCTGCAACCACATGACAAAGAGTCTCTTGTGTCCCCAACACACCCAATACAATGGTAAATTGTATAGGTGCACTAGTTCGGCGAAGAGATGGTGATACAAGTGGTATATGGATGGTAGATAAATGTTTTTGTAATCTGAAAACATAAAAACAGCAAGGTAACTAATGATAAAAGTGAGCGTAAACGGTATTGCAATGTGTGGAAATAAGGCCTAGGCTTCATACTTTCGCTAGTGTAAGTTCCCTCAACAATAATAACATAATTGGATCACATAACTATCCCTCAACATGCAACAAAGAGTCACTCCAAAGTCACTAATAGCGGAGAACAAACGAAGAGATTATGGTAGGTGTCGGTGTCAAAACCGGCGGATCTCGGGTAGGGGGTCCCGAACTGTGCATCTAGGTCGGATGGTAACAGGAGGCAGGGGACACAATGTTTTACCCAGGTTCGGGCCCTCTTGATGGAGGTAAAACCCTATGTGCTGCTTGATTAATATTGATGATATGGGTAGTACAAGAGTAGATCTACCACGAGATCAAGGGGGCTAAACCCTAGAAGCTAGCCTATGGTATGATTGTTGTTCGTCCTACGGACTAAAACTCTCTGGTTTATATACACATCGGAGAGGGCTAGGGTTACACAGAGTCGGTTACAATGGTAGGAGATCTACATATCCGTATCGCCAAGCTTGCCTTCCACGCCAAGGAAAGTCCCTTCCGGACACGGGACAAAGTCTTCAATCTTGTATCTTCATAGTCCAGGAGTCCGGCCGAAGGTATAGTCCGGCTATCCGAACACCCCCTAATCCAGGACTCCCTCAGTAGCCCCTGAACCAGGCTTCAATGACGACGAGTCCGGTGCGCAGATTGTCTTCGGCATTGCAAGGCGGGTTCCTCCTCCAAGTACTTCAGAGAAGATTTTGAACACAAAGGTAGTGTCCGGCTCTGCAAAATAAGTTTCCACATATTGCCATAGAGAGAATAATATTTACACAAATCTAATCTGCTGACGTATTCCGTAGCGTGACATCACACCACGGCCAAGTCTTTATTCGAATCGTTTTACTGTCCCACCTCAGCGCGTTTAGTGAGGCAGTTTCCTTGGCACGTCTTGTTAAAGCAGAGATCGTGTCCCCTTATTCCGGGATTCTCATCAATACGGGTGTGGGTAACCCAACCGCGCCATTGACTATGGTGCTTGGGAGATAAGCGAGTTTAACCAGGCTGGTGGGGGCGCATAGTCGTCCGCCCATATAAGGGGATAAGGATCCGCATTTTCATCCACGCCTTCTTCCTCCTTTGCCTATCCATTTCCGTGCACTCGAGCTCCAGCGCCCAAGTCCGCACACCCCACCTCAACCTTCTCCAGCCATGTCCAGAGCGGGAGGCAAGTGGATGGTCTCCTCCTTCATGGAGGGACACATCAAAAGACTGAGTAAGGCCGGATACTTGTCTAACGACATTGCGCACCGGCTTCCCGAAGAGGGGCAGCTCATCCCCACCCCTAGGCCCCATGAGAGGGTGGTATTCCTCCCCCATTTCCTCCGCGGACTGGGCTTCCCTCTCCACCCATTTGTTCGGGGGCTCATGTTCTACTATGGCCTGGACTTCCACAATCTGGCCCCGAACTTTGTCCTCAACATCTCGGCGTTTATCGTCGTGTGCGAGGCTTTCTTCTGCATCCGCCCCCATTTCGGCCTATGGCTCAAGACTTTCAATGTCAAGC
Organism: Triticum aestivum; assembly: GCF_018294505.1. Taxonomy (NCBI): domain Eukaryota; kingdom Viridiplantae; phylum Streptophyta; class Magnoliopsida; order Poales; family Poaceae; genus Triticum; species Triticum aestivum. The sequence goes on from NC_057806.1 coordinate 240,070,039, forward strand.
CAAAGGTGGTGCGTGGCACCCAGGCGGAGTGCGGAGGCGCCATGGTGGGCAAGATGCCCAACGTCCTATGGCCCGAGGGCTCCTTCGTGGAGTCCCTAAAGGGGTGGCAATCGGGGTGGTTTTACATCACCGAGCCGCGCGACCCTGAATGGGTCGCAGCCCCCGAGTTCCGATCCGGACCCCCTACATGGATCACCTCCTGGAAAGAGACGGGCCTGTCGTGGGGTAAAGAAGGAGAGCTGACCGGACTCCAAACATGCGTCCAAACCCCGATGGACAAGAAGCTCAAACTTGTCAACGTAGTCCAGGTTATGCTCATCCGCCGGATCCTCCCGTGTCAACAACGGGCTTTCAACCCGTGGGAGTTCGACCCGGCGCAGCACCGAACTCTGAGCAGGCTCTTCGACACGACGTATGAAGATGCCTAGAAGGTGCTTTTCAAGGGCGCCGAGGCCCCCGCATCCGCTACCGAGGATCGCGGATTCAGCACGCAGCGTCGCACTCATGGTAAGCTCTTTTAACCTTTTATAGGGTATTAGTTTTTCATAGTTTGACTCTATGCGGGATCTTAAGATCCCTTACCTTTGACAGGATTGGCAGGAGACGTCCGGACAGATCAACTGTCCGGCTCCTTTGCCCGAAGGCCCAGCGGACGCTCGCTTGGCGAAGCTGCTGGTTCCGGCACCCTATGTGGTGCCGGAGAAGAAGGCCAAGAAGAAGGCCACGGGGACTCGGAAGAGTGCCCGGCGCCTGGGGGTGTTGGATTCATCATCCGACGACTCCAAGACGCACTCCTCCCGTGAAGACGAGGAGGAGGAAGAAGAGACCTCTCCCCCTCCAGCGGGGGGAGAGAAGAAAAGGAAGGCCGCCCCAACTACGGAGGCCGAAGTGTCCAAGAAGGGGAAAACCCTTCCTCCGGATGGCTCCACCAATGCCGACGACGGCGAAGAGGAGTGGCCGCACAGGGCCAATCCCCTGGCGAGATCGTAAGTGTCCGGATACCAGAGTGATTCATAGTATTCCTCCATTGCACAGCCTTTCCTTATGCCGAACATGTTTATGCAGTCCACCCAAAGACTGGCTCGACGTGTCGTCGAGCGGTTCCCTAGATTTGTCGGATGTGAATTCGCTTCCGACGGCTACCTCCCCCCACCCTACGGACGACGCCGAGGTGCTGTCCCAACAGGTTCCAAGCCAGGAGGAGGTGGTCCTGGAGGCGCCGCAAGGCGACCTCCCGGACTCCAGGCGCAAAGGGGATAAAACCCCCAAGGGCTCCGAGTCCGGCCTTGAGCCAAACACCGCACCGGAACCTTCAATGGCTCCGGACTCCAGTAGGCAGCCTCCTTCCAAGACGAGCGAGCCTACCGAGCCGGTGACCTCCGTCCAACCGGAGGCACCGGACAATTTGCTGGAGACGCTTAACGGCGCCTCCATCGACGAGGAGCACCGCACTATTATGAGTGCGGTGATCCAGAAGGTTCAGTCCGCCAAGTGCGGACTGACTGAAGCCTGTGCCAGCCTTCTAATAGGCTTTGAGGTAAGTAAAGAATATGTAAAAATATTACCGCATAGACAGTAGCCCCTGATGCTCTGTTTGGCATTCGGAAAGAAAAGCCGAATAGAGGATCTAATAACATTCGCAGGAGTCTAACATAGTCAAGTCAATATGCGTATGCAGGCTTTCGCTGCTGGCCTCCGCCGCACTGACTGCGGAGGTGGATACGCTGAAGCGAAACCTTGCGGGGTCCGAGAACGAGCTCGGCCATGCCAAGAGGCAACTCGAGGAGAAGGAAGGTAAGTAGTACCTTGCGCAAGTATATAGAGAAGATGTGGTTGCAAAAAATGACAGGATCAACGTGCTATTATAGGGGCCACGACCGAGGTGGCAACCCTTCAGCAAGCGCTGTCCGAGGCCGAAAATAGAGCGGCCGCAGAGCGCACGGAGAGAGGGAACCAGGAGGCGCGGGTGGAGGAGGTGCAGAAAGAGCTCCAGGCTCTCGTGAAAAAACACGAGAGTTTGGAGCTTAACTCAAAGACGCAAGCGTTCGAGCTTGCGGCAGCCCTTAAAAGTGCGAAGTCTGCCAAGGCCGAAGCCCAGAAAGCCCTCAAAGAAATTGAAGTGATGAAGAAGATAGCGGCAGGTAAGGCATTCATTATGCAAACCAAGCACGTGAAAGTGAATTACTTGTTACTTACCCGAGTCCGGAGCTCTCCAGGAGCATTCGCAGATTTGCCCCGCAGTGCATCGGATGCCGCCGCCTACTACCGAGCTGAAGAGGGGAGCTCGACGGAGAAGGTGTTCTGGTCTCAGTATGCTGAGGCCAGACACCTGGTGCCTTTGAGCGACCAGCTGAAGCAAATGGTCGAGCTCCACAAGGTTGCCGAACATGCCATAAAGGGCCTCATAGTTCGGCTGTGGCCTCGAGAGGCTCTGCCTGGGAGCTACTTCGGGATGGTGAGGCGGCTGGTGGATGCCTGTCCACAGCTTGAAGTGATCAAGCGCTCCGTCTGCATCGAAGGTGCCCGTAGGGCGCTTGCCCGTGCTAAAGTGCACTGGGGCAAGATGGATGCGGAGAAGCTGGTGAAGGACGGGCCGCCGCCGGGCAAGGAGCATCGCGTCCCAGAAGCGTATTATGAGGGCGTCCTGAAGGGTGTCCGCCTTATAGTGGATGAATGCTCCAAAGATGTAATTTTTGAGTAAACTCGCATTTGTGATCCTGTACGCTGAAAACTTGTTCATATGCGCTAAGCAACGCTTTTGAATTTAAAATATTACCTTCTGTGCGGCCGTTTATCAAATTTGTGAGATGGCGAGTCGTCGGCTTCTGCCCCCATGCCACGAGTGCTGGGGTGTACGGGATAAACATGAGCGCTCTTTTTCCCATTCTTGGGTCCTTCGAGGGAGGCGCTCAACACAACGAACAAGGCAATCGGACTATAATGCTTGAACACTCTCACTTAGCCATAGAATTCTATAATTTTAAATTTCGGCAAAGCCCCTAGTGTTCGGAAGACCAAGTTCGGGGCGCTATCCACGCCTAGTCCAGACAAAGCCGACTCCTCGCTCTAAGCGGCATAAGTCTTTAGGGACTCGAAAACCTCTCGAACAGCGACCAGCTCTCGCCTTATCATGACGGTCAGTTTTAGCTTTCTCTACTGAGGTGCTTAGCCCAGCTCAACTGGGGCACAATCGCAGTAGTTCTCCTAGTGCTACCTTAGCCGATATAATGGAACGTAACGTACCAAAACATAGGAGCCGGGCAAACCCAACATTTGACCCAAGACATGATTCGGAGCCGATGCATATAATGCTATAAGTTCGAGGTGCCGCAGTTGTGAAAGTGTTCGGACTTCTCACACCATGTTGTGGGGTACTTAAGCCCCTGGCGTATTGGCCGTACCAAAGTGTACGGGTGCAACATGTCATTAATGAACATATATTCGTAAAAAAGAGGTAATGCAATAATAGACGGAAGCTATGCATTGTTTATTTAAAAAAGCTGCGATCAAAGCAGAACGATACAAATAGTGCGATAAGCAAAAGATGGGAATATCAAATATGTCCTTTCCAGGGGCAAGCTGCGGAATGTTATGCGAAACAGGTATACTGCTCGTTATAGAGACCACCTTAGAGTTCCGTAGTGCGCCGTAGCTTTCTGCTTCCCTGGTTGTATCGTTTGTGCGGCAATTGTACTGCCGGACAAGCCTTCCGAAGAATGGAGTCTTGAAAATAAGAAAAAATTAAGAAATCGGAAGCCCATAGTGCGGTTTAAGCCGCGTTTCGGGCGTGCCGTGATGGTGCCCCTCCCCCTGTGCCCATGGTATTTCTAGAGCATAGTTATGTACGCGCAACACTGGTTTCGCAAGTTCGCCAGGGCTGGGGTTGGGGCCGCATTGCTACGCTTGCTCGGAACGTGCCAGGCGGTCTTGTTGTAGGTTACTCCGGCCGCGCTTGATGGTGTCTGGACGTTTAATGGCCGGACTGGAGAATTGCCTTGAGAGGCTGCTTTGTACTTCCGCTGTGATAGCCGCCGTATGCAGCCCCTTGTCCCTGCTTGAACACCCAACAATCCCTGTTGGTGTGATTGGCTGGTTTGTCGGGGGTGCCATGTATCTGGCATGAGCGGTCGAGTATTCGGTCCAAACTGGACGGGCCCGGAGTATTTCTTTTGAATGGCTTTTTCCGCTGATCGGGTTTAGAGCCTCTGAATCCGGCATTAACTGCCGTATCCTCAGCATTGTCGTCGTTAATGCGGCGCTTTTGCTTGTTGCGACATGACCTGCCACTGCTGTCCTTGGTATCCGAATTACCAGGGCTCTTGGTCATGTTATTGCTGCGAGCTAGCCAGCTGTCTTCTCCCGCGCAAAAGTGGGTCATAAGTGTCGTGAGGGCTGCCATAGATTTGGGCTTTTCTTGTCCTAGGTGCCGTGCAAGCCACTCATCGCGGATGTTATGCTTGAAGGCTGCTAGGGCCTCTGCGTCTGGACAGTCGACGATTTGATTTTTCTTGGTTAGGAACCATGTCCAGAATTGTCTGGCCGATTCCTCTGGCTGCTGAATTATGTGGCTTAGGTCATCGGCGTCTGGTGGTCGCACATAAGTGCCCTGGAAATTGTCGAGGAATGCGGCTTCTAGGTCCTCCCAACAACCAATTGATTTTGCTGGCAAGCTGTTAAGCCAATGCCGGGCAGGTCCTTTAAGCTTGAGTGGGAGGTATTTGATGGCGTGTAGGTCATCACCGCGGGCCATGTGGATATGAAGGAGATAGTCCTCGATCCATACCGCAGGATCTGTTGTGCCATCGTATGATTCGATGTTCACGGGTTTGAAACCCTCGGGGATTTGATGATCCATTGCTTCATCTGTGAAGCATAGTGGATGTGCGACGCCTCTGTATTGGGCTACATCACGACGCATCTCAAACGAGCTTTGTCTACTGTGTTCGGCCCGGCCGGATTTACTGTATCCGGCGTGACGAGTACCGTCTCGTGCCGTGGGGTGCCCACGTGATCCGTAGATCGATCTTGTTTGCCTTGCCTTGTCCTCCAATATATCTCGCAGGTCTGGCGCATTTTTCCCATGCCTTGGTGGTTTTTGAGCGGCACCGGGGTGCGGCTTGAGTGGAGGGCCGAGAGGCCTCTCTGTCGCGGCCACGGGGTGGCCGGTCGGCCGCATCATGCATTGGTGATGTAGGTTTAAGTGCTTCCTCCTCTAATTGGGGTAGCAACCTGCGCTTTGGGTAGCTCTTGGAGGGGCGTTCGAGTTCACACTCTTCGGCCGCAAGGACTTCAGTCCATCTGTCGGCTAGCAAATCTTGATCAGCTCTAAGCTGTTGCTGTTTTTTCTTGAGGCTGCTCGCCGTGGCCATAAGCCTGCGTTTGAAACACTCTTGTTCGACGGGATCCTCCGGCACGACAAATTCATCATAGTCGAGGCTTGCCTCATCTTCGGAGGGAGGCATATAATTATCGTCCCGGTCAAAAAATATAATTATCGTCCCCGACCTCTCTGTCTGCCGCTCTCTCATGAGGGCTGGCTTCTCTATCCTCCTGTGCTGAATCTTGCTGGAGGTGGTTGTCTTCGGCACTGTCCGGGGTGTTATTATCCCCCGTGCCGGAATCACCATTTTTGTTTTGGCAGGATTTAGAGCGGCGCCGCTGACGCCGGCGCTTAGGCTGCTTCTTGGAGGGGTCATCCTCCGTTGTTCCATCGCCATTACCTTCTTTTGGGGTGTCCACCATGTATATATCATACGACGAGGTGGCTTTCCAGTGCCCTATAGGCGCTGGTTCTTGATCATCTCCTACATCGGCGTCCATACCGTCGATGTCTTCGGGGTCGAAGTCGAGCATGTCGGTTAAATCATCGATAGTGGCTATGAAGTGGGTGGTGGGTGGGCTTTGAATTTCTTCATAATCCGCATCCCAACCTTGCTGACCATAGTCCAACCAGGGCTCTCCTGACAAAGAGGGAGACTTTAGTGAATTCAGAATATCGCTGAAGGGCGAGTGCTAAAAGATGTCCGCGGCGGTGAACTCCATGATCGGCGCCCAATCGGGTTCGATCGGTCGGGGCGCGGAGGGCTCGGAGTCTGGAGAGGAGTCCGGCTCCTTGGAGTCACGGGCTTCGCAGAGAATAGGGCTGGTGTTCGGCTCGATCACCGTAGAGATTGCAGCCCCCGAGGCGGTGTATAACTACCCATCCTCGGTTGGTGTGATCGGCTCCGAGCTAGGGGTCGGAGCGGACACAGGTGCGGCCTCCAGGGCACTGTTCGGCGGCAGAGCTAAATCATGCCCATCGTGACAGTGCGGCGCGCTCGGCTGTGGCTCGAATCCGTCGAAGATCAAGTCTCCGCGGATGTCGGTCGTGTAGTTCAAACTTCCAAATCTGACCTGATGGCCAGGGGCGTAGCTTTCGATCTGCTCCAGATGACCAAGCGAAGTGGCCCGCAGTGCAAGGCCGCAGAATACGAAGTTCTGTCCAGGGAGAAAAGTCTCACCCTGGATCGCATCGCCGTTGATGATCGGAGAATCCATCAGGCCTAAAAGTGATAACATAGAGGAACTCTCAATGAAAGCACCAATGTCGGTGTCAAAACCGGCGGATCTCGGGTAGGGGGTCCCGAACTATGCGTCTAGGTCGGATGGTAACAGGAGGCAGGGGACACGATGTTTTACCTAGGTTCGGGCCCTCTTGATGGAGGTAAAACCCTACGTCTTGCTTGATTAATATTGATGATATGGGTAGTACAAGAGTAGATCTACCACGAGATCAAGGGGGCTAAACCCTAGAAGCTAGCCTATGGTATGATTGTTGTTCGTCCTACGGACTAAAACTCTTCGGTTTATATAGACACCGGAGAGGGCTAGGGTTACACAGAGTCGGTTACAATGGTAGGAGATCTACATATCCGTATCGCCAAGCTTGCCTTCCACGCCAAGGAAAGTCCCTTCCGGACACGGGACGAAGTCTTCAATCTTGTATCTTCATAGTCCAGGAGTCCGACCAAAGGTATAGTCCGGCTATCTGGACACCCCCTAATCCAGGACTCCCTCAGTAGGGTACGAAACCACCTCAAAGTTATTCTTTCCAATCAATCCGTTGGGCTATTCCTATAAGTGTCACAAACAGCCCTAGAGTTCGTACTAGAATAACACCTTAAGACACAAATCAACCAAAACCCTAATGTCACCTAGATACTCCAATGTCACCTCAAGTATCCGTGGGTATGATTATATGATATGCATCACACAATCTTAGATTCATCTATTCAACCAAAAAAAGGACCTCAAAGAGTGCCCCAAAGTTTCTACTGGAGAATCACGACGAAAACGTGTGCCAACCCCTATGCATAGGTTCATGGGCTGAACCCGCAAGTTGATCACCAAAACATACATCAAGTGAATCACGTGATATCCCATTGTCACCACAGATATCCACGACAAGACATACATCAAGTGTTCTCAAATCTTTAAGGACTCAATCCGATAAGATAACTTCAAAGGGGAAACTCAATTCATTACAAGAGAGTAGAGGGTGGAGAAAACATCATAGGATCCAACTATAATAGCAAAGCTCGCGATACATCAAGATCGTATCACCTCAAGAAGACGAGAGAGAGAGATCAAACACATAGCTACTGGTACATACCCTTAGCCCCGAGGGAGAACTACTCCCTCCTCGTCATGGAGAGCACCGGGATGATGAAGATGGCCACCGGAGAGGGATGGCCCCCTCCGACAGGGTGCCGGAACGGGTCTAGATTGGTTTTCGGTGGCTATGGAGGCTTCTGGCGGCGGAACTCCCGATCTATTGTCTGTTCTGAAAGTTTTAGGGTACGTGAGTATATATGGGTGCAGGAAGTACGTCGGTGGAGCTTCGGGGGCCCCACGACGCAGGGTGCGCGCCCTGGGGGGGCACCCCCACCCTCGTGAGCGCCTCCCTTGGCTCCTGACGTGGGGTCCAAGTCCATCTGGTAGCTTTCCTTCCAAAAATAACTTCTCCAGTTGATTTCGTTCTGTTTCGACTCCGTTTGATATTCCTTTTCTTCGAAACACTGAAATAGAAAAAAAAACAATTCTGGGCTGTGCCTCCGGTTAATAGGTTAGTCCCAAAAAGAATATAAAAGTGGATAATAAAGCACAATATTGCCCAAAACAGTAGATAACATAGCATGGAGCAATCAAAAATTATAGATACATTGGAGACATATCACCCAGCGGTACTACCGCTCCCCCTTCGGTACTACCGCCCAGCCTAGGAGGGCTTGAAGATAGAGGAGGGACCGTGCCCAGCGCGGTACTGCCGCGGTGGTAGGGCGGTACTACCGCACCTACTACCGCTACAAGTGCCGCTCAACCCGACACGAGATGCGCCCCCTCGAGTCGAGGCGGTAGTGGCCCAGTACCGCAGCGGTACTACCGCTGAGGACCCTCAAGCGGTACTACCGCTGGGCACCGCGGTACTACCGCTGGGGCCAAAGACTGCCCATTCAGCAGGGAATCAAACCTCCAACGACGCGGGAAGGCCCAGAGGGTGTGAAACAAAAGTGTACATGATGATTCCACCCTAGCCTTACCAAAGCGGACCCCCTCTTGATAGTACGGTGACTCCTACGAAACTAGTCCACCAAACAAGAAACGAAAGAGCTACACCATCTTGAAAAACACTCCGAGGGGAAAGAAATCGTCTCGTGGCAAAGGATGAATCTCTCAAATGCTCAAAGCACACGGTTAGTCCGCAAACATGTTGTCATCAATCACCAAAACTACATAGAGAGAGATATGCCTTAACAATCTCCCCCTTTTGGTGGATTGATGACAACCCGGGATTTGCACAGGGATAAGACAAGAAAATAAAGATACTTAGAACTACAAAATATAGACGGGCTCCCCCTGAATGTGTGCACCTAGTTAGTAGTGCCTTTGGAAAGCAAGACACACACATTAGGATCAACACTCCCCCTATATTTTATAGTCCAACAATTCTAAGCATATGATACATGAGAGCAGGGTATAAAACAAGATAAGCATGCAACTCATAAGATACCACAGTACTAGATAGACATAGATAATAAAGGTAAAGATAAGGTAGCATATGTCTCACATCATATGTCTAGAACTTAGGTCTCACTGGCACCAAACCAAACCAAGAAAAACGACGAGAAAACCCAAGACACCACAAAACACAAAGACACACTCGCAACACGGCAACAACACAAATCCCTAAACTCTCTCCCCCTTTGGCAGCGAGACACCAAAAGGGCAAAGAGCGTTGCTACGGCTCGAGGTGATAGCAAGCTGAGGATGTCTAACATCACATCTCATCGGGATCGTCTGCACCGCCATCGTCGGTCGGAAACTGCTCTGTGTCTGAATCGGTCCACTGGCAATGCTGCTGAACCCACTCCTCCTCATCACTGATCCTCTCCTCAGATCCGCTGTTAACAGTGGCACCCAACTGGCGCATGAGCTCCTTGTGACGTCTGCGGTCCTTCTTCTTAGAGACATAAGACATGTACTGGCCATGAGACTCCATGCAAAAAAAAATTCTTCATCTTGCGCTTAATCCTCTTAGCCCATGAGGGCTCCACACCGGAGGGCTCATAGTCCTCATCCTTGTCGGCCTCAGCCTCGTCCTCGGACTCCATGTCAGCCTCAGAAGGTGGATCATCAGATCGAGAGGCCTGGGTGCCCCAGTTGTCCTTCTTCCTCAAACACTTGATATCATGAGAAATCAACTCTCTAGTTTCTAGCGCAACCCTGGGATAGTGATGTGCCTAGGCTTTCTCAATGAGCAGCATGATGAAAGGACCATAGATCGGGCACTTGCACTCAGAAATGGCAGACAGAAGTTCAGACCACATAACATGAGAAATGTCCAGGGACTCTCCAATGGTTTCTTCCTTCTCATGCTGGAAGAAGAGAAGCATGTCCACAAGATAGGAGTGGACCATATCCAGATTCCCAATGCACGGGAAAAGAGTCTCGCAAAAGACACGGTGAAGGATGTCCAGATAGGTAGACAGCTCATAGGTTACCTTCTTTGTCTTGGGGTTGACCTTCTAAGAACAGTAGGGCCAGAGTGCTTGCTTGTGAGTGGAGGTGACCTTACGGTGAGGACGAAAGCCGACTGGATTCTCAAGCCCGTGATCTTCCACCCCAAGTAACTCCATGAAGGCCTTCTACGTGACAGTGAGCAACTTGCCATTTGTCATCCAAGTCAGAGTTCTTTCTGCATCAGTTCCAACATGGACAGTGGCATAGAATTGGCATATGATATCGACATCAAAGTCCTTGTTGAACTGCATGATTCTGAGAATGTTCAACTGAGTGCACATCTGAAGGGCTTCGCCAAAGTACTCAGGGTCCTTTTCCATAGGATCGGTGTCGATGGAATGGACATCAACAAAGTGATTCTTCTTAGCCTTGATCACATCAAAAAAGATGGCGAACTGAAAGCGGTTCCAGAACGGGCGGTTGACCAAAGTGGGATCTTGATCTTCCTCATAGGGGTCACGGCGACGCTTTGCCCAAAATTCCTTGGCAGTCATCTCAGTCACAGTCTTCCCCTTTGGCTTGCTGGCAGATTTCTTCGAGAGCTTTGGAGCACTTGAGGAAGCGCCCGCTGGCGGTGATGGAGCACTTGAGGAACCACCTGCTGACTCAGATGTGCGGTAGCACTTTGACGTTGCACGACCGGGGTTGACACGGCGGACCTGCTGCTCAGGATGATCATCACCTGGAACCAAAAAACACAACCAGAAGAAACACATGAAAGAAAGAGCATAAACCACCAAACAAAACAACATGGATCAAAACTTGGTAGGAAAAGATGGAACTGGGCATTCAGCGGTAGTACCGCGACCCAACAGCGGTAGTACCGCTTGCGTGGTAGTACCGCTCAAGGAGGGCGGTAGTACCACGCCAGACGGGGAACGGCGGTTCCCTACTGCCGTGGACAGATCCGGCACTACCAGAGATGCCAAATTCAAAAAGAAACCTACCAAACTTCAATCCACACAACCTAGAATCCATCTCCATCCTACTCAAGCCTCGCCTTAGCCAAAAGACGAGAAGAACAATGCCTATTGCCCCTAAAACTAGATGCAATATCTAGGCAAAGAGAGAATGGGAACGGGGGATGTACCGGCATCCATGGCTAGAGGACGTGGTGGGGATCGACTCCACCAGAGGAAATGGGGAGAGACGGCCCAAAAGCGGCGGCCGGCTAGGCCCCTCCTGCGGCGAGAGGTCGCTGGAGCGACGAGGAAGACGAGCGAGTGGGGGCGAATGGGTATGGGGGAGAAATAACTCCCCCTGCCCCGACATAACCCCTCCCCCATCGCCCGCTCGCAGCGGTAGTACCGCTGGGGTGGGCGGTAGTACCGCTTGATGCTTGTCAGCGGTAGTATCGTGCACGCAGCGGTAGTACTGCTCTGCCGCAAAAAGGACCGACCAAAAAGGGCTTAGCTCAAGAGAAGAAACCTAGACAAAAATGAGAACACACACACAAAAAAAACTAACAAAAAGAACGAAGACACACACCTCTCCAAGAGAGGGCAGTGGCCGAGGCCACCTATGTTTGAGTTCAGAGGTATGGCGCCACGAAGATTTTAACCTTGGCCCATGACCAACACTCATCTTTGAAGCACAAGTACCATAAAAAATGGCTAATGGGAAAGAATTTGGTTAGTTTATGCATTATGGGGGGAGGGAAAGTTCATTGAGAGAACAACACTCCCCCTATGTCCATGCCTACACCTAAACTAGACAACAAGTTGAGTGAGGTGGGGTGTGCAAGGGTTCAAGTCACATTGCTCGAATCAATGATATTTAGCTCATGCCTTCACTCGTGAAATCTTGCTTCATCCAAAGGCTTCGTGAAAATATATGCAAGGTTATCAGGAGTGTTGACATAGTTGAGCTCGATCTACCCTCGCCTAATGTGATCCCGGATGAAGTGATACCTAATCTCAATATGCTTTTGTCTTGAAGTGTTGCACCGGGTTGAGAGAAATATTGATGGCACTTTCATTGTCACACCAAAGAGGCACTTTGTCACACGTGACACCGTAATCCTTTAAAGTTTGCCTCATCCATAATAGTTGTGCACAACAACTACCGACAACCACATACTCCGCTTCCATGCACGAGAGAGACACACAACTTTGCTTCTTGGAAGACCAACTCACCAAAGAGCAACCAAGAAATTGGTACCCTCCAGAAGTGGACTTCCTATCCACTTTGTCTCCCGCCCAATCCGAGTCTGAATAACCTACAAGCTTGAAGTTTGCTCCTCTTGGGTACCATAAGCCAAAGTTTGGGGTATGAGCCAAATATCGAAAGATTCGCTTGACTGCCACAAAGTGACTTTCCTTAGGTGCGGCTTGAAACCGTGCATAAATTCCCACACTCAACATGATATCCGGTCTAGATGCACAAAGGTAAAGCAAGGAGCTAATCATGGAGCGATATACCTTCTGATCCACCGCTTTACCATTGGGATCAATGTCAAGTTGGCACTTGGTGGGGATGGGAGTGGAAGCCGGCTTGACATCACTTAGCTTGAATCTCTTGAGCATGTCTTGAGTGTATTTGGCTTGGTTGATGAAGGTTCCTTCTCTCCTTTGCTTCACTTCGAACCCGAGAAAGAACTTCAACTCTCCCATGGAAGACATCTCGAACTTTGAGGTCATGAGAGCGGCAATTCCTCATTGCAAGCTTTGTTAGGGGAACCAATGATAATATCATCAACATATAATTGGCACACAAACAACTCCCCTTTGACCTTCTTAGTAAAAAGAGTGGGGTCGATTAGCCCAACTTCAAAACCACGGTCTTGTAACAACTTGGTAAGGTGGTCATACCATGCACGTGGGGCTTGTTTAAGGCCATAGAGTGCCTTATCGAGTTGATACACGTGATCGGGAAAGTAGGGATCCTCGAACCCGGGGGGTTGCTTGACATAAACCAATTCATTAATAGGACCATTAAGAAAAGCACTCTTCACATCCATTTGTTGTAACTTAAAGTTATGATGAGAAGCATATGCAATTAACATGCGAATGGATTCAAGACGAGCAATGGGAGCAAAGGTTTCACTGTAGTCGATACCCTCGACTTGGCAGTAGCCTTGTGCTACCAAGCGAGCCTTGTTGCGAATGATAATCCCATCAGCATCTTGCTTGTTCTTGAATATCCACTTGGTTCCAATGACATTGTGGTTCCCCGTAGGCCTTAGCACCAATCTTCACACTTTGTTGTGCTCGAAGTTATTGAGTTCTTCATGCATGGCATTGAGCCAATCCGGATCTTTGAGCGCCTCATAGACCTTTTGGGGTTCAACACACGAGACAAACGCGTGATGTTCACAATAGTTGGCTAATTGTCTACGAGTGCTTACCCCCTTCCTTAAGCTTCCAAGCACATTTGTCATGAGATGATCCTTGGTGGAGAGCTTGGAAGCAACCTTGGCGGCACGATGCTCCAATTCCTCCTCGGGGTGTGACGAGGAGTGGTCACTTGATCATCTTGAGCGTCGTCTTGATCTTGTTCTTGATCTCGTGGAAGCTCTTGATCTTGAACTTGCTCGGAGGAGGGAACTTGACCTTGGGCATCACTTGATGTTACAACACCATCTTGAGATTGACCTTGCCCTTGGTCTTGTTCTTGAGGTTGAGGGCCCTCACTTTGTTCTTCGGAAGCGTGTGGGTCTTGGGTTGGTGAAGGTTTGTAACACCCATGATGCGGCTATATCTCCCACGTGTCGGAGCATGACTTAGAGGCATAACCGCATGGTAGGCATGTCGCAAGAGGGGTAATCTTTACACATCCCATGTACTGAATAAGAAAGGGATAAAGAGTTGTGAGGGAGTCCTGGATTAGGGGGTCTTCAGACAGCCGGACTATCCTTTGGCCAGACTGTTGGACTATGAAGATACAAGATTGAAGACTTCGTCCCGTGTCCGGATGGGACTTTACTTGGCGTAGAAGGAAAGCTTGGCAATACGGATATGTAGATCTCCTCCCTTGTAACCGACAACATGTAACCGTAGCCCCCTCCGGTGTCTATATAAACCGGAGGGTTTAGTCCGTAGGACAACAACAATCATACCATAGGCTAGCTTCTAGGGTTTAGCCTCTACGATCTCGTGGTAGATCAACTCTTGTAATACTCATATCATCAAGATGAATCAAGCAGGATGTAGGGTTTTACCTCCATCGAGAGGGCCCGAACCTGGGTAAACATCGTGTCCCCTGCCTCCTATTACCATCTGCCTTAGACGCACAGTTCGGGATCCCCTACCCGAGATCCGCCAGTTTTGACACCGACATTGGTGCTTTCATTGAGAGTTCCACCGTGCCGTCACCGTAAGGCTTGATGGCTCCTTCGATCATCGGTAACGATGCAGTCTAGGGTGAAGTTTTCCTCCCTGGACAGATCTTTATATTCGGTGGCTTCGGCCAACTCGCTTGGCCATCTGAAGCAAATCGAGAGCTACGCCCCTGGCCGTCAGGTCAGGTTCGGAAACCTAAACTACACTGCCGACATCCGCGGAGACTTGCTCTTTGACGGATTCGAGCCCGTGTCAGGTGCGCCGCACAATCACGACGAGCATGATCTAGCTGTACCGTCAGACAGTGTTCGGGAGATCACACCTACAACTACTCCGGCCTTCAATCTGGAGCAAATTGCACCATCCGAGGACGGAGGGATTGACCCCGCCATGGAGGCCGCACTCTCACTGGCGATAGAGCCGGATATTGATTTCACCCCTTACGAGAGCCGTGTTGCCTAACCACTGGATTCGTCTCCGGACACGGACTCCGAGCCGCCTACATCCGTGCCTATCAAATCCAATTGGGCGCCGATCATGGAGTTTACCTCCGCGGATATCTTTCAGCACTCGCCTTTCGGCGATGTGCTAAATTCATTAAGGTCTCTCTCCTTGACAGGAGAACCTTGGCCGAACTATGTCCAGCTAGAATGGGATGCAGATGACGAAGAAATTTGCTGCCTACCCACCACCCACTTAGTAGCCAATGTCGATGATTTAACCGACATGCTCGACTTTGATTCTGAAGACAACGATGGTATGGACGACGATGCAGGAGACGAACAGGAACCACCGCCCACAGGGCACTGGACCGCCACCTCATCATATGATATATACATGGTGGACACCCCCAAAGAAGGCAATGGCGACGAGACAGCGGAGGATGACCCCTCCAAAAAGCAACCCAAGCGCCGACGTCAGCGGCGCCGCTCTAAGTCCCGCCACAGCAAAAGTAGTGATACTGACACAAGTGTCACACCCTAGCTAGTTCATGCATTAGAGTGTTGCATCATGTCTATTCTTTCATCAGAAACCTGAAATGGGGATGACAGAACCCCCAGCCCCCTCTGAAACCAACTAGGGTTTACTAAAAACTTTTTCAATGAACCTGAAATGCCCTTCTAAAATGCCCATCATTTTTGTCTTGGTTCAGAACCTCTGCCAAAAGTGGTGCACATTTTCCTAGGCCATCTTAGGGTCTTTGAATTAAATCATAGATATTTGAATTTGGGCATTTA
Organism: Triticum aestivum; assembly: GCF_018294505.1. NCBI lineage: Eukaryota > Viridiplantae > Streptophyta > Magnoliopsida > Poales > Poaceae > Triticum > Triticum aestivum. Next base: position 240,085,616 of record NC_057806.1, read on the forward strand.
AAATTATATAAAATATTTCAAATGCTCAAATATCTCCAAACTAAAATGTTTCATGTTGGAAATAATCCAACTATGGACCAGGAGTAGTTTGGTGATTTCAGGAGTTGCCTAAGTATTTTTAATAATTCAACAAAGTTGCAGAGGAATTAAAAAAACAGAAAACAGGAGAAATAACAAAAAACTTACCTGGCGCCCAGCACCCGGCCCACCTGCCGGCCCAGCCCAGCGCCGCGCCAGCGAGCTGCTTGCCGGCCAGGCAGGCAGGCAGGTGCCCGACGGCGGCCGCAGCATGCGCCACGCAGCTGGCCGTCGCCCTGCTTCACCTCCTCGCCTCGTGGCTGGATGGATGAACTCCACGCCGAGCCGTGAACCCCCAGGACACCTCCATTCTCCCCCAACTCCTCTCTCTCGCGCTCCCCCGCCATGGCCGACGCCATCGCCGCCACCCCCTCGCCGTAGCCACGCCCTCCGTCAACCCCACGTCGTGCCGCCGTGTCCAGGAGCTCCGCCACCCTCCTCTCCTTCGAGCAAGCCGAGCCCCGAGCGCTCGCAAGGCCCGAGTCCACCGCATCGACCTCGACCGAACCGCCGTCGCCGGAGATCCCCTTCAACGCCGTCGTCGCTCCCGCCCGTCTCCGGCCGCATCAAGTGTTTCGTCGAACTCCCCGTGAGCTTAACCATCTTCCCCTCCCTTCTTTTCTTGCTCCCGAGCTGTGTAATGACCTCCCGAAGCTCAACCGCACCCACCGCCGCGGAGCTCGTCGCCGACGTGCTCCCGGTCACCCTCCGGCCACAACTTGGTGTCCATCATGCTCACCACGTCACATAGCACCTAACCAGCTACTCCCCGCACCTCACCGATCCCTCTAGCATCAAGTTCGCCTTCGGCCGAACTCCGGTGGCCGCCAAAGTCGTCGCCGGCGCCAACTCCGGCCACCCCAACCCCAACGGACTCCACCAAGAGCTGCGGCTCCTCCTCAGCTCCACTCCGATGGCCTCCGCGACTCGTTTGGTTGCCGGAACGGCCAAAACCACTTCTGCCGCCGCGTCGGGCTCGCCGGCGGCTAAACGCCGGTGCAGCCGACCTGGTTTTGACTGCGGGTGGGCCCTGGTTGACCCCGATGAGTCAATGACAGGTGGGGCCCAGCCCTGTTAACTAAATAGGGTTAGTTTTAATTAAACTTTAAACTAAACTAATTACCCTGACACCCTGGACCCACAGTCAGGTTTGACCTGGACGTCTCCGTTGACCCTGACGTCATCCTGACGCATGGCTGACGCAATAAATTAATTTCTGGATTTATTCTAATATAGGAAATTCCAGAATATAGTTTAAACTTCAAAAATTCATAACTTTTAATCTGCAACTCCAAATCAGACAAGTTATATATGAAAAATGATCAGAAAAATCCAATCTGTCCATCTGTACTGTTTTCATGCATGATTAAACAAGTTAACTTGATGTTTAATGCAGAACAAGATAAAACACTTTAAAGGCCCATGTATGAGTTTGAAATTTGAATCTTTGGTTCAAATTGGTTCAAACCCTTCTGGTCTTAGTTGCATTAGCCCAACACACTCATATTGCCATGTTTCATGCATGCATCATATTGTCGCACATTGTTTGGTGATGGTTGTGTGTCGGTGTTCTTTGCGGCAGGTTCTGCCTCCGAGGAGTACCGTGATTACCCTAGCGAAGAGCCATATCAGTGCATCGAACCATCAGGCAAGCAACCAACCATTTGATCATATCGATACAATCCCATGTTCTTGCTCCTGCTCTCATTTACTGCATTAAGACAACGCGTTTCAAACTGCTGTGTGCTACGGTAGTTGAACCCATTTCCTCTGCATGACCTGTCATTGCCACAGTAACTAGATGAAACCCACTAGCATGTGTAGGAGTTGTTTGAGCCATATGTATGTGTTGTTCCTACCTTGCTATGCCTGCTATGCTTAGAGTCATGTCAGGTCTGGTTCATCTGGGTGATGGGCTAGAGTGAAATGATTATGTCGGTAATGAGAGTGGTGTGGTGAACACGATTTGGTAAAGGTATCGATGAGAGGCCATGTAGGAGTACATGGTGGGTTGTTTCATTGAAGCCGACCTTAAGCACTGAGATCTGTATGTGTGATTTAAGAATCAGCTACTACCATACATTGGGCCCGAAACCAATGGACCCTCTCGGCTTCTTATTCACCCTAGTTCTCTGTCCAGGAGTTGCAAGTAGTTTCTGGTGTTTGTAGCCTACTGGAGGCCATGGATAGTGCTGACCGTAGGGGTGGGCTGTGATGCGGTAGGTACGTGGCACGGTGTACCGAATACCCGTTAGGTATCTCGGGAACCCTGTACACATCGTTCGGGGCCGTATGGGAAACCTCGGCCGGACTCCCTGCGGATGGAACCTGGATAGGCGATAAACCTGGATTAGAGACTTAGGTGATTAGGTAGGTCGTGGCCGACACCCACGTTGGGCTTCCGCTTGAAGGTTGCCGAGTACATGTCGTGTAAACGACGGTAAGTGGTGAGAGCGTGTATGAAGAAGTACACCCCTGCAGGGTTATCATGATCTATTCGAATAGCCGCGTCCGCGGTAAAGGACTACTTGGTTGCCTATACAGTTCATAGACAAGTAAATGGAAACTACTAAAAGCCTCAAGATAAGTGTGAGTGCCGAGGATGGCTCTTCCGTGGGAAGACGGAGGTGGGTTCTCGGTAGTGTATTGAAGTGGTGAGTAGTGGACTCGTGTGCGCAAAACCATTTCAAATTGGAGTCTCGTAGGATAGCCTAGCCAAGAGTCAAAGCTGGCTTGCTGCAATAACTCCACCAACCCTTCTTGATAATGTGCATGTATGTAGGATCTGATGTAAGTCTTGCTGAGTACCTTTGTACTCATGTTGCTATAATTACATTTTTTACAGAAGACGCTGCAACCCCTTCTGATGGGTTCTTCGTAGACGTTGACATCAATGAGTAGGCTAAGGCCCAGGTGGTGATCCTGAGCTTGTGAAGGACCACGTAGTATAGCTAGGCTTTCCAAGCCTCTTTTATTTTACTAGTTATCTGTACTCAGACATGTTACTTCCGCTGCTGGTTTGTATGACTGTATGACTTGAATGCTGGGTCGTGTGACCCGTACCTATGTGTATGTTATGTATGGCTCTCTGAGCCTTAAATAAAGTACTTGTGTCGTAGAGTCATGTTGTGATGCCTTGTTGTATTTGCACATATCGAGCATATTGTGTGTATGATTGAAATGCTTGGTATGTGTGGGATCTGACTATCTAGTTGTTTATCTTTAGTAGCCTCTCTTACCGGGAAATGTCTCCTAGTGTTACTACTGAGCCATGGTAGCTTGCTACTGCTCCGGAACACTTAGGCTGGCTGGCATGTGTCCTTCTTCGTTCCTGTGTCTGTCCTTTCGGGAAAATGTCACGCATTGAGTACCGGAGTCCTGTTAGCCCGCTACAGCCCGGTTTACCGGAGTCCTGCTAGCCCAGTGCTACAGCCCGGACCCACTTGCTGATGACCGACACGTTCGTTGCTGGGTCATGGATGCCTGTCCCTGTAAGTCTGTGCTACTTTGGGTTTACGACTAGCCATGTCAGCCCGGGCTCCTTATCATATGGATGCTAGCGACACTATCATATACGTGTGCCAAAAGGCGCAAACGGTCCTGGGCAAAAGTAAGACGACACCCGTGGGAATACCGTGCGTGAGGCCGCAAAGTGATATGAGGTGTTACATGCTAGACCTATGTGGCATCGAGTCGGGGTCCTGACAACAAGAGACAATAACACTCCGGATAGTGACGAAGAAAACCACAATCCCCTCCAGCACGATGTAAAGTGGGAGGGTGAACAAGATAGCCCTCCAGAGCAGGCAGCAGATGGAGAATCAGAGGAGGACAATTACATGCCTCTCTCCGAAGACGAGGTGAGCCTCAGCGACGAAGAATTTATCGTGCCTGAGGATCCCGTCGAGCAGGAACGCTTCAAGCTCCGGCTTATGGCCACAACAAATAGCCTAAAGAAAAAGCAACAACAGCTTCAAGCTAATCAAGACTTGCTAGCAGACAGATGGACCGAAGTCCTTGCGGCCGAGGAATACGAACTCGAGCGCCCCTCCAAGAATTACCCATAGTGCAGGTTGCTACCCCACTTCGAGGAGGAAGCATTGAAAACTACATCACCAGTGTATGATGCGGCTGACCGGCCACCTCGTGGCCGAGCCAGAGAGGCGTTTCGGCCTGAATTTCAGCCTGCACCCCACCGCCACTCAAACAAAAATACCAAGGCCCGGGGCAACACACGGGACCTGCGAGACGTATTGGAAAACAAGGCAAAACATGCAAGATCAATCTATGGATCATGGGGGCGCGCATTGATACGCGACGATGATCGTCACGCCGGATACACTAAAAGCAAATTCGGCCGAGCCAGACATGGCAGACAAGACTCATATGAACCGCGTCGCGATATATCCCGGCATAGAGGCGCCGCACACTCCTTATGCTTCACTGATGAAGTAATGGATCACGAATTCCCAGAAGGGTTTAAACCCGTAAACATCGAATCATACGATGGTACTACAGACCCCGCGGTATGGATAGAAGACTTCTTCCTCCACATTCATATGTCCCGCGGGGATGGTCTACATGCCATCAAGTATCTCCCGCTCAAACTCAAAGGGTCGTCTCGACATTGGCTCAATAGCTTGCCGGCAAATTCCATAGGAAGTTGGGAGAACCTGGCAGAGGCATTCCTGGACAATTTCCAGGGCACTTACGTGCGACCACCGGACGCTGACGATTTAAGTCATATAACTCAGCAGCCAGGGGAATCGGCTAGGAAATTCTGGACCCGGTTCCTAACCAAGAAGAACGAAATTCTCGACTATCCGGATGCAGAGGCCTTAGCGGCATTTAAGCATAATATCCGCGATGAATGGCTCGCCCGGCACCTCGGCCAAGAGAAGCCAAAATCCATGGCAGCCCTCATGACACTTTTGACCCGGTTTTGTGCGGGCGAAGATAGCTGGTTGGCTCGTAGTACCAATACATCAAGCAAACCTGGCATATCACAAGCCAGGGATAGCAATGGAATACAACGACGCAACAAACACAAGCGCCGCAAATATGGTGAAAACGCCAAAAATACGATAGTTAATGCCGGGTTCAGGGGCTCAAAGTCCGGTCAACGGAAAGGGCTGCCCAAAAATACAAATCCGGGTCCATCTAGTCTGGACCGCATACTCACTCGCCAATGCCAAATTCATGGCACCCCAGAAACGCCAGCCACCCATACCAACAGATAATGCTGGGTCTTCAAACAAGCCGGCAATGCAGGCGCCAAAAACGAAGAGGGGTCTCAAAGCGACGATAGCGACGAGGAGCCCAGATCGCCGAACACAGGAGGGCAAAAGGAATCCCCCCATATTCAATCGGTGAATGTGGTAAATACCACCCAAATTGCCCACTTGGACCAGATATGCACCCTTAGGGACGACGGCTCAATGGAGCTCGCCGTCCCACAATATAAGCTAGGGCCGGTCACCTTCAACCACACGGATCATCTGGTTAATGCCAATCGGGGCAATCCAGCCGCACTAATCCTTGATCCAATAGTAGACGGGTTCCACCTCACTCGAGTCCTTATGGATGGAGGTAGCAGTTTAAATCTGCTTTACCAGGACATAATGCGCAAGATGGGCATCAATCATTCAGCGATCAAGCCCACTAAAGGCACTTTTAAAGGCATCATACCAGGTATGGAAGTTAGCTGTACAGGCTCCATAGCCCTCGAGGTAATCTTTGGATCACCAGAAAATTACCGTATCGAAGAGTTAATCTTCGAAATCGCCCCTTTCCGCAGTGACTATCAAGCATTGCTCGGGTGAACCGCGTTTGCTCGATTCAATGTGGTGCCACATTATGCCTACCGTAAGCTCAAAATGCCCGGTCCACGCGGCGTCATCACGGTTCATGGCAGGGCTGAACCTTCCTTCGGCACCAACAAATACATCACTGCTTTAGCAGCAGGAACAACGAGTAGCACCTTGCAACCGAACCTCGAGTCGATGCCCAGGCTCCTGGACACCGTCAAGGGGCTCTGAACTACTTCGCGGAAGGATACACCATATCGTCCAGAGCTCAACTAAACACTCCGACGAAGGCCATGACAGGCCGAACTCAGCGGTTCAACCGCCCTCCGGCACGCAAACATTTCTTATATTTCCTTCGCAGGTTCACCTTTGCACCGACCAGGACAGACTCCATAGAGGAAGCTCAAACGCGTCAGGGGATCCTTAGACATTCCCTGCAGCAAACGTCCGGCTGCAAAACGGATCCACACCCAACCTCTTCCCCCTGGTCACAGCAGGTGCTGCTATCACAACTCCTTTTTTATCACATTACTTATACCCATACGCATAGACGTATTATTCAAATACAACATGTGGATTTATATGACGTTTACCTGCTGATTATTTCTTATCGAATCATTTCGTCAAATGGCATCCGTACACAATGATATGCCTTAAATATGCCGGGGGCTTCGTTTTCCCCGTAACACGGCAATAAAAGTCCAAACACCTTCATGGAAGTTCGGCACCCCGAACTTATAGCATTATCTGCATCAGCTCCGAATCATGTCTTGGGTCAATAGTTGGGTTTGCCCGGCTCCCATGTTTTGGTACCTTACGTTCTGCTATATCGGCTAAGGTAGCACTGGGAGAACTACTGCGATTGTGTCCTGGTTCTTCTGGATGAGCACCTCAGTAGAGAAAGCCGAAAACTGACTGTCATGATACGGCGAGAGTTGGTCAGCTGTTCGAGCGGTCACAAAATCTTTAAGGATTTCTCCCGCATAATGCCATATCCAATGTAGCATGGATCGATCGGCTTTTTCTCCGATCAGTCGCTTATAGAGCCCCTAGTACGGTCTCCCGAACACAAGGGGCTGCACCGACCATACTAAAGCTCCTATGGCTAAGTGAGAGTGATAAAGCCATATAGTCCGATTGCCTGGTTCATTGTGTTGAGCACCTCCTTCGAAGGACCCAAAACTGGGATAAAGAGTGCTCAGGTTTATCCCGAACACCCCCGTACTTCTTACATGGGGGCAGAAGCCAACGACTGGCCAACTCTGAGCCTCAACATACAAACGGCCACACAGGAGGGTAAACTTTTATATAACAGGCGACATACAAAACGACCTTGTTCAAACATTACAAAGGACAACATGATTGGCGTTCATGGAAATATAATGTCCTTGGTACATAGCTCCGCTGCAAGGTAGGATCCTTTCAGCACACTCTTATAATACAATTCGGGCTTGCGGTGCTCCTTCCCCTCTGGCGGTCCCTCGGTTACTAGCTTTTTGACATCCATCTTCCCCCAGTGCACCTTTGCGAGGGCGAAGGCCATTCACGCTCCTTCTATACAGACCGACCGCTTGATGACGTCAAGTCGAGGGCAAGCGCTTACAATCCGCCTCACGAGCCCGAAGTAGCTGCTTGGAATTGGCTCGGCGGGCCATAGCCGGATAGCCATATCTTTCATGGCCAGTTCGGCCGCCTTATGTAGTTCGATCAGCTGTTTTAGTTGATCGGCAAAAGGCACCGGATAATTCAGTGCCAAATACTGCGACCAAAAGAGCTTATCGGCGGTGTAGAATTGAGAGGCATCCAATATACTGTGAGGTAGCTCGGCAAATACACCTGAGAAGTCCGGATTCACAATCAGAAACATAGTTTTCCCTTCAAATACTTGCTTTGCATCGGAAAGCCTTACCCGCCGCGATCTTCCTCGCCTCTTGGATCCCCTGCAGGGCACTTTGGGTTTCCCCCCGGGCGTCGCTTGTGGCTTGACGTGCCTTGGTGAGTTCGGACTCTTTCTCCATTAAACTCTGCTCCAAGGCTTCGCATTTACTTACGGCCTCTTGCAGCTCCTGCTCAGCTTTAATAACTCTGGCTTCGTGTTTCTCACGAAGAGTCCTCGGCAACGGCCCTTTTGAGGGCCTCGACTTCGCTCATAACCCCTAGCACAAATTATGCGGCTTATTTCATACTGAACATTTGTTTCACAATAAATGCGCGCAACGCTTGTGCATACCTTGTTTATCTCTCAACTGCATTTTAATTGGCCAATTTCTTCTATGGCCCGCTCCAGACTTTGATTCGGTCCGGAGCTCTCCGTAGTACGAGAGGCAGCAGCCGCTACAGGTATCTGCTTGGAATAGAAGAGAAATCAATATCACTCAATGAGTCTTCCTGTGATCATCAATGTGATCCCTTGTCCGGTTCCTTCTTTCACCGAACAGGGTATCAGGGGCTACTATCTATACTATGACACTCTTCGGCAACTTATAAAACATACATCAAAGCCTCTTATAAGGCTGATACAGGCTTCGTTCAGTCCACTCTCGGTTGACTAAATCTTCTCAATCACCGCACCCATAAGGGCACGGTGTTCGTCAATAATGGAAGCGTCTCGTAACGCCACCAACAAAGCATCCGACACCTCTGGATGGACAGAGGTCACCGGCGGAACAGGCACGCCCCCTCCAGCCGAGGGAGGCTGCCTTCTTAATTCTGGAGCCATATAGGCCCCTGGAATCGCATCCGGTGGGGAGACGAACTTAGGATTTCCCCCGCCGTCAGACCCCATGGGAATCTTTTCCCCCACGTGTCCGGCCCCTGCGGTTTGACCTCCAGGCGCCACCTTCGTGGTTTCTTCATTTCCTCCTTGGCCGGGGTCCTTCTGGGACGAAGCATCGGTGTTATGCACCTGGTTGGAGGAAGGGGCCTTTGGGGGCGTCCCGCTCTCCATAGCATTTGAGCTCAGCAGGTCCTCTGATGAGGATTGTTCGGTACAGGACCTCACCGGACTACCAAAAAATATGGCTTAAGGTTAAAATACTAAGCGAAGATGAGTCCGGATGCTTAAACGTACTCGGATTTTATATACTTACGAGTTCACCAAGGGCTAGGCCCTGGGATCCCATGCCGGGCCGCTGTCGGCGGTGGTAGTAGACTCCTCTGGAAGAGAAGCCCTTCCCCTTTTGGGCAGTTCGGCCTCCCAGGGTGCAGAGGCCGTCCTCTTCCTCCTTCCCCCCGCAAGGGATTCATCTTCCTCCTCCTTTTTATCCTCTTCGGAGGTGGAACGGTCATCAGAGCCTTCGGGTATTGTGTCCGAAGTGCCACGACGACGAAGGCCGCCCCGGGTTTTTTTGGCCTCCTTTTCGGCCATCTTCTTTGGCACCTTGTAGGGCACCGGGTCCAACATCTTCGTCAGAAGTGGGATGGCCGAGTCTTCGGGCAACGGGGCCGAACAATGGATCCGCTCCGCCTTCTTCGTCCAGCTCTGGGGGAGTTGAATAAACATGCGTTAAGCGCTTCCTTTGGGTCACGTGGATAGAAAAGTTTGATAAACTCACCGAACTTGCAGGGCAGGATAGTTGGTACCTGCGGTCTTCGGTGGAGTCCGGCCATGATTTGCTAGACTTGAAAAGCACCTTCCAAATGTCCTCGTGCGAAGAGCCAAAGAACCTTCACAAAGTTTGGTGCCTGGCCGGATCGAAATCCCATAGATTGCAAGTCCGGTGTTGACAAGGCAGTATCCGGCGGACTAACATCACCTGGACTACGTTGAAAAGTTCAATGTTCTTATCTCCCAGATCTTTAACGTGCATCTGAAGCACCTACAGTTTGTCGGACGAGGACCAGTCCAGGCCTTTCTTGACCCAGGATGTAAGCCGCAGAGGGGCACCGTATCGAAACTCGGGAGAGGCGGCCCATTCCTTGCCGCACAGCTTAGTGATGTAAAACCACTGCTGTTGTCACTCCTTGACAGAATCATTAAAGGTTCCCGTTGGCCATACGATGTTGGGCATCTTGCTCACCATAGCGCCCCCGCACTCGGCGTGCTCGCCGCCCACCACCTTGGGCTTCACATTAAAAACCTTCATCCATAAACCGAAGTGCGGCGAAATACGGAGAAAAGACTTGCACACGACAGTGAATGTTGATATGTTGAGGAAGGAATTAGGGGATAAATTGTGAAGATCGATCCCATAATAATACATGATGCCACAGACGAACGGGTGGAGGGGAAACCCTAGCCCGCGGACAAAGTGAGGAAGGAATACAACCCTCTCATGGGGTTCCGGAGTAGGGACGATTTGTCCCGCCGTCGGGAGACGGTGGCTGATTTTCTTGACCAGATACCCGGCCTCCCAAGCTTTTTGATATCCTTCTCTCGGACGGTAGAGGCCATCCATTTGCCTCCTGCTCTGGATCCGGGCATCTTTGGAACACCTTTTGTGGGTAGAGAAGGTGAACGCTTGGGCGCCGGAGCCTGAGCAGAATGGAATGAATCGGGAAGAGGGCATGGGCGAAAAGAGTAAGTCCTAATCCCTTTATAAGGGCGGAAGAGGCGATGCACCTCCCCACTTGCCTGATAAAACCTCTTATTCCCCAAGCGCCGTAATTGATGGCACGGTTGACTTACCCGCATCCGTATTGATGAGAATCCCGTGATAAGGGGACACGATCTCTGCTTCAACAAGATGTGCCAAGGAAACCACCTCGCGATGTGTGCAGTAGCTGGTTGAGAAAAACGGTTCGAATAATGGCCGGGCTGTGGCATGATGTCATGCTATCAAACGTGTCAGCAGATTAGATTTGTGGAAATATTATTCTCTCTTTGGTGGTATGTGGAACTTGTTTTGCAGAGCCGGACACTATCCTTGGGTTCAAAATCTTCTATGGAGTATTCGGAGGAGGAACCCGCCTTGCAATGCCGAAGAAAAATCTGTGCGCCGGACTCATCGTCATTGAAGCCTGGTTCAGGGGCTACTGAGGGAGTCCTGGATTAGGGAGTCTCCGGACAGCCGGACTATATCCTTTGGCCGGACTGTTGGACTATGAAGATACAAGATTGAAGACTTCGTCCCATGTATGGATGGGACTTTCCTTGGCGTAGAAGGCAAGCTTAGAAATAGGGATATGCAGATCTTCTCCCTTGTAACCGACTTTGTGTAACCCGAGCCCCCCGGTGTCTATATAAACCGGAGGGTTTAGTCCGTAGGACAACAACAATCATACCATAGGCTAGCTTCTAGGGTTTAGCCTCTATGATCTCGTGGTAGATCAACTCTTGTAATACTCATATTATCAAGATCAATCAAGCAGGACGTAGGGTTTTACCTCCACTGAGAGGGCCCGAACCTGGGTAAACATCGTGTCCCCTGCCTCCTGTTACCATCCGCCTTAGACGCACTGTTCGGGATCCCCTACCCGAGATCCGCCGGTTTTGACACCGACAAGTTGGCTTACACTTGCCACTTCACACAATACATAAAAATATATCATACATCATCCAAGGTACAATCAAAGGTCCGACTACGGAACCAAAATAAAGAAAGACCACCCCAAGTGCTAGATCCCCGATCGTCCCAACTGGGCTCCGCTACTGATCAACAGGAAAACGAAACAACACAACGATCCAGATCTTCAACAAGCTCTCACTTGAGCTGGATTGCGTCATCTGCACTGGTATCATCGGCACCTGCAACTGTTTGGAAGTATCTGTGAGTCACGAGGACTCGGCAATCTCACACCCTCGCGATCAAGACTATTTAAGCTTAAAGGTAGGAAAGGGTAGTGAGGTGGAGCTGCAGCAAGCACTAGCATATATGGTGGCTAACTTACGCAAAAGAGAGCGAGAAGAGAAGAAAAGTGCGGTCGAGAAGCTAATAATGATCAAGAAGTGACCCTGAAACTACTTACGTTCAAGCATAACACAAGAACCGTCTTCACTTCCCAGACTCCGCCGGAAAGAGACCATCATGGCTACACACGCGGTAGATGCATTTTAATTAAGTTAAGTGTCAAGTTCTCTACAACCGGATATTAACAAATTCCCATCTGCCCATAACCGCGGGCACGACTTTCGAAAGTTCAAACCCTGCAGGGGTGTCCCAACTTAGCCCATCACAAGCTCTCACGGTCAACGAAGGATATTCCTTCTCCCAGGAAGACCCGATCAGTCTCGGAATCCCGGTTACAAGATATTTCGACAACGGTAAAACAAGACCAGCAAGACCGCCCGATGTGCCGACATCCCGATAGGAGCTGCACATATCTCGTTCTCGGGGCAACACCGGATAAGCTAAGCGTACAAGTGATACGTCCATTTTGCATCATGCTTTTATATCAATATTTATTGCATTATGGGCTGTTATTACACATTATGTCACAATATTTATGCCTATTCTCTCTTATTTTACAAGGTTTACATAAAGAGGGAGAATGCCGGCAGCTGGGATTCTGGCTGGAAAAGGAGCAAATATTAGAGACCTATTCTGCACAGCTCCAAAAGTCCTGAAATTTCACGGATGATGTTTTCCAAATATATAAAAAAACATTGAGCGCAAGAACTTCACCAGGGGGGCCACACCCTGCCCATGAGGGTGGGGGGCGCGCCCTACCCCCTAGGCGCGCCCCTACCTCGTGGGCCCCCTGGTGGCCCTCCGGTGACCATCTTCTGCTATATGAACTCTTTCGATGGGAAAAAAATCATACACCATCTTCTCGGATGAAACTCCGCCGCCACGAGGCGGAACCTTGGCGGAGCAAATCTAGGGTTCTGGCGGGGCTGTTCTGCCGGGGAAACTTCCCCCAGAGGGGGAAATCATCGCCATCGTCATCACCAACGCTCCTCTCATCAGGAGAGGGCAATCTCCATAAACATCTTCATCAGCACCATCTCATCTCAAAACCCTAGTTCATCTTTCGTATCCAATTCTTGTCTCCAAGGCCGGGATTGGTGCTAGTAGGTTGCTAGTAGTGTTAATTACTCCTTGTAGTTGATGCTAGTTGGTTTAATTGGTGGAAGATCATATGTTTAGATCCATTATGCATATTAATACCCCTCTGATTATGAACATGTTTATGCTTTATGAGTAGTTACTTTTGTTCCTGAGGACATGGGAGAAGTCTTTCTATTAGTAGTCATGTGAATTTGGTATTCGTTCGATATTTTGATGAGATGTATGTTGTCTCTCCTCTAGTGGTGTTATGTGAACGTCGACTACATGACACTTCACCATTGTTTGGGCCTAGAGGAAGGCATTGGGAAGTAATAAGTAGATGATGGGTTGCTAGAGTGACAGAAGCTTAAACCCTAGTTTATGCGTTGCTTCGTAAGTGGCTGATTTGGATCCATATGTTTCATGCTATGGTTAGGTTTACCTTAATACGTTTGTTGTATTTGCGGATGCTTGCAATAGAGGTTAATCATAAGTGGGATGCTTGTCCAAGTATGGGCATCACCCAAGCACCGGTCCACCCACATACCAAATTATCAAAGTACCGAACACGAATCATATGAGCGTGATGAAAACTAGCTTGACGATATTCCCATGTGTCCTCAGGAGCGCTTTACATCATATTAGAGTTTGTACAGGCTTGTCCTTTGCTACAAAAGGATTGGGCCACCTTGCTGCACTTTATTTACTTTTGTTACTTGTTGCTCGTTACAAATTATCCTATCACAAAACTATCTGTTGCCACTTATTTCAGTACTTGCAGAGAATACCTTGCTGGAAACCGCTTATCATTTCCTTCTACTCCGAGTTCGGTTTGACACTCTTACTTATCGAAAGGACTATGATAGATCCCCTATACTTGTGGGTCATCAAGACTCTTTTCTGGTGCCGTTGCCAGGGAGTGAAGCGCCTTAGGTAGGTGGAATTTGGTAAGGAAAAATTTATATAGTGTGCTGAAATTTACTGTCACTTGTTACTATGGAAAGTAATCCTCTGAGGGGCTTGTTCGGGGTATCTTCACCCCGACCAGTAGAGCAAAGAGTTGCTCCTCAACCTACTGAACCTACTGAAAATGAAAATGCTTGCTTTGAAATTCCTTTGGGTATAGTAGAAAAACTGCTAGCTAATCCTTTTTTAGGAGATGGAACAAAACATCCTGATGAGCATCTAATATATGTGGATGAAGTTTGTGGATTATTTAAGCTTGCAGGTGTACCCGGAGATGTTGTTAAGAAGAAGGTCTTCCCTTTATGTTTGAGGGGAGATACATCGACATGGTATAGGCTATGTGATGATATGGAGTCTTGGAACTACAAACGATTGAAATTGGAATTTCATCAAAAGTTTTATCCTATGCATCTTGTTCATCGTGATCGCAATTATATATATAATTTTTGGCCTCGCAAAGGAGAAAGCATCGCTCAAGCTTGGGGGAGGCTTAAATCAATGTTATATTCATGCCCCAATCATGAGCTCTCAAGAGAAATGATTATTCAAAATTTTTATGCTCGACTTTCTGGTAACAATCGCACCATGCTTGATACTTCTTGTGCGGGCTCTTTTGTGATGAAGACTATTGAATTCAAATGGGATTTATTGGAAATAATTAAACGCAACTCCAAAGATTGGGACCTCGATAATGGTAAGGAGTCAGGTATGACACCTAGTTTTGATTGTGTTGAATCTTTTATGGATACCGATATTTTTCGTAAATTTAGCACTAAATATGGACTTGACTCTGAGATAGTAGCTTCTTTCTATGAATCTTTTGCTGCTTATGTTGATCTCCCCAAGGAGAAGTGGTTTAAATATCATCCTCCCATAGAAGTAAAAGTAGCTGCACCTATTAAAGTTGAAGAAAATACTATTAGTTATAATGATCCTATTGTTCCTACTTCTTATGCTGAGAAACCGCCTTTCCCTGTTAGGATAAAGGATCATGCTAAAGCTTCAACTGTGGTTCATAAAAGCAATATTAAAACATATACACCTCCTGAGCAAGTTAAAGTTGAACCTAATATTTCTATTGTTCCCTTCAAAAAAAATATTGCTATTGTTAAAGATCTCTTGTCTGATAATATAGATGGGCATGTTATTTATTTCTGTAACGAAACTGCTAGAATTGCTAAACCCCGTGATACAGATAAACCTAGACCTGTGATAGGCATGCCTGTTATTTCTGTTAAAATAGGAGATCATTGTTATCATGGCTTGTGTGATATGGGTGCTAGTGCTAGTGCAATACCTACTGACTTATACAAAGAAATTATGCATGACATTGCACCCGCTGAGTTAGAAGATATTGATGTCACAATTAAACTTGCTAATAGAGATACTATTTCACCAATGGGAATTGTTAGAGATGTTGAAGTCTTGTGTGGGAAAACTAAATATCCTGCTGATTTTCTTGTCCTTGGTTCCCCACAAGATAGTTTTTGTCCCATTATATTTGGTAGACCCTTCTTAAATACTGTTAATGCTACCATAGACTGCAAAAGGGATGTTGTTACTGTCGGTTTAGATGATATGACTCATGAATTTAATTTTTCTAAATTTGGTAGACAACACCGTGAAGAAGAATTACCTAGTAAGGATGAAATTATTGGTCTTGCTTCTATTGTCGTACCTCATCCTTTAGAACAATATTTGCTAGACCATGAAAATGATATGTTTATGAATGAAAGAAGGGAATTAGATGAAGTATTCTTTAAACAGGAACCTATTCTGAAAAATAATTTACCTATTGAAATCCTAGGGGATCCTCCTCCACCCAAGGGTGATGCCGTGTTTGAGCTTAAACTATTACCTAATACTCTTAAATATGCTTATCTTGATGAGAAAAAGATATACCCTGTTATTATTAGTGTTACCCTTCCAGAATACGAAGAAGAGAGATTATTAAAAACTCTGAAGAAGCACCGTGCTGCTATTGGGTATACTCTTGATGATCTTAAGGGCATTAGTCCCACTCTATGTCAACATAAAATTAATTTGGAAGAAGATGCTAAACCAATTCGTGATCATCAACGCCGTCTGAATCCTAAAATGAATGAAGTGGTAAGAAAGGAGATACTAAAGCTCCTCGAGGAAGGTATAATTTATCCCGTTGCTGATAGTAAGTGGGTAAGTCCTGTCCATTGTGTCCCTAAGAAGGGAGGTATTACAGTTGTTCCTAATGATAAAGATGAATTGATTCCTCAAAGAATTATTACTGGTTATAGGATGGTAATTTATTTCTGCAAATTAAATAAGGCTACTAAAAAGATCATTACCCCTTACCTTTTATCGATCAAATGCTAGAAAGATTGTCTAAAGATACACATTTGCTTTCTAGATGGTTATTCTGGTTTCTCTCGAATACCTGTGTCAGCCAAGGATCAATCAAAGACTACTTTTACATGCCCTTTTGGTACTTCTGCTTATAGACATATGCCTTTTGGTTTATGTAATGCTCCTGCTACCTTTCAAAGATGCATGATGGCTATATTCTCTGACTTTTGTGAAAAGATTTGTGAGGTTTTCATGGATGAATTTTCCATTGATGGATCTTCTTTTGATGATTGATTGAGCAACCTTGATCGAGTTTTGCAGAGATGTGAAGAAATTAATCTTGTCTTGAATTGGGAAAAGTGCCACTTTATGGTTAATGAAGGTATTGTCTTGGGGCATAAAGTTTCAGAAAGAGGTATTGAAGTTGATAAAGCCTAGGTTGATGCTATTGAAAATATGCCATGTCCCAAGGACATCAAAGGTATAAGAAGTTTCCTTGGTCATGCCGGTTTTTATAGGAGGTTCATTAAGGACTTCTCAAAAATGTCTCGGCCTCTGACTAGCTTATTACAAAAAGATATACCATTTGTCTTTGATGATGATTGTGTAGAAGCATTTGAAATACTTAAGAAAGCATTGATCTCTGCACCTATTGTTCAGCCACCTGATTGGAATTTACCCTTTGAAATTATGTGTGATGCTAGTGATTATGCTGTAGGTGCTGTTCTAGGACAAAGAGTTGATAAGAAACTAAATGTTATTCAATATGCTAGTAAAACTCTAGACAATGCTCAAAGAAATTATGCTACTACTGAAAAAGAATTCTTAGCAGTTGCATTTGCCTATGATAAGTTTAGACAGTATATTGTTGATTCTAAAGTAACTATTCACACTGATCATGCTGCTATTAAATATCTTATGGAAAATAAAGATGCTAAACCAAGACTTATTAGATGGGTTCTCTTGCTACAAGAATTTGATTTACACATTGTTGATAGAAAAGGAGCAGAGAACCCCGTTGCAGACAAATTGTCTAGGTTAGAAAATGTGCTTGATGACCCACTACCTATTGATGATAGCTTTCCTGATGAGCAATTAAAAGTCATAAATACTTCTCATACTGCTCCATGGTATGTTGATTATGCTAATTACATAGTTGCTAAGTTTATACCACCTAGTTTCACATACCAGCAAAAGAAAAAGTTCTTTTATGATTTGAGGCATTACTTTTGGGATGACCCACATCTTTATAAGGAAGGAGTAGTTGGTGTTATTAGACGTTGTATACCTGAGCATGAACAGGAACAAATCCTACGCAAGTGTCACTCCGAAGCTTATGGAGGACACCATGCTGGAGATAGGACTAGACATAAGGTACTGCAATCTGGTTTTTATTGGCCTACTCTCTTCAAGGATGCCCGTAAGTTTGTCTTATCTTGTGATGAATGTCAAAGAATTGGTAATATTAGTAGACGTCAAGAAATGCCTATGAATTGTTCACTTGTTATTGAACCATTTGATGTTTGGGGCTTTGACTATATGGGACCTTTTCCTTCCTCTAATGGTTATACACATATTTTTTTTGCTGTTGATTACGTTACTAAGTGGGTAGAAGCTATTCTAACTAGTAGTGCTGATCATAACTCTTCTATTAAAATGCTTAAAGAAGTTATCTTTCCAAGGTTCGGAGTCCCTAGATATTTAATGACTGATGGTGGTTCACATTTTATTCATGGTGCTTTCCGTAAAATGCTTGCTAAATATGATGTTAATCATAGAATTGCATCTCCTTATCACCCTCAGTCTAGTGATCAAGTAGAATTGAGCAATAGAGAACTCAAATTAATTTTGCAAAAGACTGTTAATAGGTCTAGAAAGAATTGGTCCAAGAAACTAGATGATGCATTATGGGCCTATAGAACTGCATATAAAAATCCTATGGGTATGTCTCCGTATAAAATGGTCTATGGAAAAGCATGCCACTTACCTCTCGAACTAGAACACAAGGCTTATTGGGCTATTAAAGAACTTAATTATGATTTTAAACTTGCCGGTGAGACGAGGTTATTTGATATTAGCTCACTTGATGAATGGAGAATCCAGGCCTACGAAAATGCCAAGTTGTTTAAAGAAAAAGTTAAAAGGTGGCATGATAAAAGAATACAAAAGCGTGAGTTTAATGTAGGTGATTATGTATTGCTATACAACTCTCGTTTAAGATTTTTTGCAGGAGTACTTCTCTCTAAATGGGAGGGTCCTTACGTTATCGAGGAGGTTTACCGTTCCGGTGCCATAAAAATCAACAACTTCGAAGGCACAAATCCGAAGGTGGTGAACCGTCAAAGAATCAAACATTATATCTTAGGTAGTCCCATAAATGTTGAAACCAATGTTATTGAAACCGTAACCCCGGAGGAGTACATAAAGGACACTTTCCGGAACGTTTCAGACTCCGAAAAGGAATATGTATGTGGTACGGTAAGTAAACCGACTCCAAAACAGTTTTAAGGCAATATTTCTCTGTTTTGGAATATTTAGAAAAAT
This sequence comes from Triticum aestivum, assembly GCF_018294505.1. Lineage (NCBI taxonomy): Eukaryota > Viridiplantae > Streptophyta > Magnoliopsida > Poales > Poaceae > Triticum > Triticum aestivum. The sequence continues at coordinate 240,104,262 of NC_057806.1, forward strand.
GGAAAAATAAGCAGCAGTCCGGAAAGGACACGAGGGCCCCACGAGGGTGGAGGGCGCGCCCTACCCCCATGGCGCGCCCCCTACCTCGTGGGCACCTCGTGTGCTCTCCGAACTCCGTTTTCTTATAGGACACGCATTTTGGTCGGCAAAAATTCATTATATAATCTCCCAGGGGTTTTGACTCCCGTATCACGCAAAAATCTCCTGTCTTTGTTTCAAGCTGTTTTCCGTCAGTGTTCTCAAGGTCAGGCACTATGTCGTCTCCCTCCTCCTCCAACCATGAGGGCAATGATGCTTGGCTAATGAAGATAGAGATGAAGAGAGAAGAACCTATGGAGATCAACAAGGATGAAGGGATCAAGAAGGCCATGGAGGACCAAGTTCCAGCAGCAGTGAACACCCTTCAATTGGATCACAATCTTCTTACTCCAACAGAAATTGAAGCTTTCAAGATGATTGAGTTGGCTCGTATACAAAATAAGTATCTCACACGTGAATTTTTTTTGTTGAAGGAGCATATCGTCGCACTCAAGGGCATTATCCGCAAGCTAGAAGACCTCCTACGCCCGATGTGCGACTATCCATCATTAACAACTCCACCTTCTTCTCCAACAAAGAAGAATTGAGTATCTGGTATGGGCACTCGACTTGGCAACTGCCAAGCTTGGGGGAGTGCCCCGGTATCGTATCACCATCACTTTTATCTTTACTGTTTTTCTTAGTTCGATCCTTTTGGTAATATCTTGAGCTAGTAGAATAAAAGTTCTTAGTATGATCTAGTTGTGAGTTTTGCTTTATTATCCTTCTATGTAATCGAGTCCGTGAGCTATATAATAAAGATTAGTGTTGAGTCAAGGGCTTGATTATTTTGCCATGATCCTAAGTGAATAAAGGAAAAGAGAAAGAAATAAAAAGGAACAAAAAGATCATGTGACTCTTATGGAGAGTAATGAGCTGACATCGAAAGTGTATGATGAATAAAAGTTGTTGAGAGTTGACAAACATTGTTTTGGTCATCATTGCAATTAATAGGAAGTAATAAAGAAAGAGAGGTCATCACATATAAATATACTATCTTGGATATCTTTTATGATTGTGAGCACTCATTAAAATATGACATGCTAAAGAGTTGACATTGGACAAGGAAGACAACATAATGGGTTATGCTTTCTTACATCTGAGATAAATTATATTGTCTTGGATCCTCCAACATGTTGAGCTTGCCTTTCTCCCTCATGCTAGCCAAATTCATTGCACCAAGTAGAGATACTACTTGTGCTTCCAAATACCCTTAAACCAGTTTTGCCATGAGAGTCCACCATACCTACCTATGGATTGAGTAAGATCCATCAAGTAAGTTGTCATCGGTGCAAGCAATAAAAATTGCTCTCTAAATATGTATGATTGATTGGTGTGGTAGAAATAAGCTATATGCAATCGTGTGACATGGAAGTAATAAAAGCGATAGACTGCATAATAAAGGTCCATATCACAAGTGGCAATATAAAGTGACGTTCTTTCGCATTAGGATTTTGTGCATCCAACCATAAAAGCGCATGACAACCTCTGCTTCCCTCTACGAAGGGCCTATCTTTTACTTTCATCTCCTATACTGCAAAAGAGTCAAGGTGATCTTCACCCTTCCTTTTTACATTTTATCCCTTGGCAAGCACAATATGTTGGCACGATCCTGGTAAATATGGCTAATTGATTGTGGGTTTTCATGAACTATTAGTGTTGACATTACCCTTGAGGTAAAATGTTGGGAGGCAAAACTAGAAGCCCCTATCTTTCTCTGTGTCCGATTAAAACTCCATACCCAGAAGTATTGCGTGAGTGTCAGCAATTATGAAAGACTATATGATAGTTGAGTATGTGGACTTGCTGAAAAGCTCTTATACATTGACTCTTTCCTATGTTATGATAAATTGCCATTGCTTCAATGACTGAGATTATAGTTTGTTAGTTTTCAATAAAGTTTACGATTCATACTTGATATTGTGATTGAATTATTATTCTAGCATAAGATATCATATGACAAGAATTATATAAGTTGCTGCTCTAAGAATGATCATGATGCCCTCATGTCCGTATTTTATTTTTATCGACACCTTCATCTCTAAACATGTGGATATATTTTTCGATTTGGGCTTTTCGCTTGAGGACAAGCGAGGTCTAAGCTGGGGGGAGTTGATACGTCCATTTTGCATCATGATTTTATATCAATATTTATTGCATTATGGGTTGTTATTACACATTATGTCACAATACTTATGCCTATTCTCTCTTATTTTACAAGGTTTACATAAAGAGGGAGAATGTCAGCAGCTGGGATTTAGGCTGGAAAAGGAGCAAATATTGAAGACCTATTCTGCACAGCTCCAAAAGTCCTGAAACTTCAGGGATGATGTTTTTCAAATATATAAAAACATTGAGTGCAAGAACTTCACCAGGGGGGCCACACCCTGCCCACGAGGGTGGGGGGCGCGCCCCCTACCTTGTGGGCCCCCTGGTGGCCCTTCGGTGACCATCTTATGCTATACCGACTCTTTCGATGGGAAAAAAATCATAAGCCATCTTCTCGGACGAAACTCCGCCGCCACGAGGCGGAACATTGGCCGAGCCAATCTAGGGTTCTAGAGGGGGTGTTCTGTCGGGGAAACTTCCCTCCCGGAGGGGGAAATCATCGCCATCATCATCACCAACGCTCCTCTCATCAGGATAGGGCAATCTCTATCAACATCTTCATCAGCACCATCTCATCTCAAAACCCTAGTTCATCTCTTGTATCCAATTCTTGTCTCTAAGGTCGGGATTGGTGCTAGTAGGTTGCTCGTGGTGTTAATTACTCCTTGTAGTTGATGCTAGTTGGTTTAATTGGTGGAAGATCATATGTTCAGATGCTATATGCACATTAATACCCCTCTGATTATGAACATGTTTATGCTTTGTGAGTAGTTACTTTTGTTCCCGAGGACATGGGAGAAGTCTTGCTATTAGTAGTCATGTGAATTTGTATTCGTTTGATATTTTGATGAGATGTATGTTGTCTCTCCTCTAGTGGTGTTATGTGAACGTCGACTACATGACACTTCACCATTGTTTGGGCCTAGAGGAAGGCATTGGGAAGTAATAAGTAGATGATGGGTTGCTAGAGTGACAGAAGCTTAAACCCTAGTTTATGCGTTGCTTCGTAAGGGGCTGATTTGGATCCATATGTTTCATGCTATGGTTAGGTTTACCTTAATACTTTTGTTGTATTTGCAGATGCTTGCAATAGAGGTTAATCATAAGTGGGATGCTTGTCCAAGTATGGGCATCACCCAAGCATTGGTCCACCCACATACCAAATTATCAAAGTACCGAACGCGAATCATATGAGCGTGATGAAAACTAGCTTGACGATATTCCCATGTGTCCTCGGGAGCGCTTTACATCATATTAGAGTTTGTACAAGCTTGTCCTTTGCTACAAAAGGATTGGGCCACCTTGCTGCACTTTATTTACTTTTGTTACTTGTTGCTCGTTACAAATTATCCTATCACAAAACTATCTGTTACCACTTATTTCAGTACTTGTAGAGAATACCTTGCTGGAAACTGCTTATCATTTCCTTCTGCTCCTCGTTGGGTTCGACACTCTTACTTATCGAAAGGACTACTATAGATCCCCTATACTTGTGGGTCATCAACAGGTAGCAACATAACCCAAGTTGCTAAGGGACGGTCCCGCACGGTGCTCTGGTTCGGACCAACACCTAGACAAGCACTGGCCCGAGGGGGGGGGGTTAAAATAAAGATGACCCTCGGGAGCGCGACTCCTAAGGGAAAAGGTAGGTGGTGGTGAGGCAAATGGTAAAACCAAGGTTGGGCCTTGTTGGAGGAGTTTTATTCAAAGCGAACTGTCAAGGGGTCCCCATAACACCCAACCGTGTAAGGAACGCAAAATCAAGGAACATAACACCGGTATGGCGGAAACTAGGGCGGCAAGAGTGGAACAAAACACCAGGCATAAGGCCGAGCCTTCCTGTAGCGACCCGACCCGAATGGGTCAAGTCTTTGTGCTTAAGTGTCATCCCTGGATCGGTATGCTGACACACACAGTACTCGAGGATTTATAACAGAGGTAAATCACATGTAAAAGTAACGTAAATACTATTACCTCAAATCCAAAATAGCGGAAGTAACAAGGTTGTGGATTCCCATCAACACCAACGGCAATGTTGAGTGTAGAAATTGTAACCCTAACGTATCACTTACTCGTCGTAAGATAATCCTGCAACATGAGACATTGCAGCCACAGAGGGTCAGTACATTGAATGTACTGGCAAATTCACACCATAGAGAATGATGAATAAAGGCTATCACTACATGCATATTTGGCTGGTGGAAAAGCTCTATGGTTATAAGGTTTTTGCGAAAAGCCAATTTTTCCCTACTGCAAAGGAATACATTTTAATTAACTATCATGGTGGTTGTTGAACATTGAGAATGGTTGACAGCATTCTCAATCCCAATTAAGCATCATCATTAAAACCCAACAATATTCATTTAAAGTAACGTGATGAGATCATAGGATAATCCAAGAACTAGACACTCAAGATGTCCATAACCGGGGACACGGCTAATCTTGATTAGTTTATACACTCTGCAGAGGTTTGCGCACTTTTCCCCACAAGACTTGATCGCCTCCGTTGGATTTCTCACACTACATGGTGTTTGAGAAACGGATGACCAAGACACAGTCTTTCAGAAGCGCTAGCACCTTACGATGGATAGACCGGTACACCTACTTTCCCCTACATCTGCTAGTCTACCCTGTAAGAGTTCGCATGACTTAATCAACTATGCCAGAGCCCATAATGGCTTGTGGCTGCACACAGAAGTTTCTAGTTTGAAAAATCTCGTGATCCCTTTGAGCCTGGGTGGCGGTCCAAAAGAAAACAGGCAAGTCCTGGATTACCCAGGTGCCTAGACAGGCAATCCTAGAATAACCAGGTGCCTCAATCCACCCAGATGTGTGTTTAAGTTGCCACCTTAAGTAAACCATTAATTAACAATCTCACATCTGTCATGGATACTCTCAAAACCCAATCCACGTCTACGAGCATAGCATGGCCATGTAAGCATAATGTAAAAGTAAATCCCAAGGTTTGAATGCAGGGCAATAGGTTCCTACCTCATCAACTACATCCCAATACCCCCAATTTAATTAGATCCTAATCATGCAATGTTTGAGGTTTGATCTAATGCAACAAAAACTGGGTATGAAAGAGGTATGATCAAGGTGTGAACTTGCCTGCAATGTTGATGAAGATGATTCGCACTCATAACTCTTGACAGTTCTACTCGTCACACTCCAGTCAATCTATCGTAAGCAAGCAATAGTAACCACACATGAGCAATCACTCAAAAGATCAGAAAGAACAAAGAAGACGATTCGGAAAACATCAAAACCAAGAAAATAACTCTTGCAACGTAAAACAATTTCTAACAGTACCAAAATTATGTGAATTTGGCCTTATCAGAAAGTTTAGGTCAAGAGCTTCGATTTGCAAAAAGAATCAACTCAAACGGAGTTACAAAACTCAAGTTATGATCAAACGAAGTTTGTATTCAAATCTGGTCTAATTCAAATTTTAAAACTTTCAAAACAAGTTTGAGTTGGATTAATGGATAGAGGGGTTCATAACGAAGAAGTGGGCGTTTGTTTCGTTGGATTTGGACTAACGAGTAAAAAGTTATAGTCATTTCAAAATCAGGGACTAATCTGTAAATAAAATCTTCACGGATGGATCCCTGGCTGAAATTTAAAAATAAAAAGAAAAAGAGAAACGCTACCGAACGAACGTTCGCTAAACAGATCTACAGAAAGAAAACGTTCACTAAACTAACTAAACAGAAAACATTCGTTAAGTAATAAACCAAAAAAACAAACCTAGGGTTTTTTTTCAGAAAACCGAACTAAAAGGAAAACCGAGAAAACCGGGCGGCGGTTATACCGGTTCGATCGGTTTTTCGCCGAAAACCGGCAGCGGTCGGCGGCAGCGGAAGATCGGACCGGCAAGCTCCGGCGAGGTGGCACGGGGCTCCGGCGGGCGGCTCCAGTCGTCTGGGAAGATGGCGAGGCGCACGGCTGAGGCGTGCGGGGCACGGCGATGCGGCGCGGGCGGCGGTCGGCGACGCGGCAGAGCAGCGGCGCGGAGGCAGCAGCTAGCGGCGGCGATCTATGGTGGCGGCGGCTTGGGATGCGGGAGGGCAGGCGGCGACTGCAGGAGAGAGAGGGCGGCGGCGGATTTATAAGAAGGGCGGCGGCCTTGGGGAAGGGGCCAAGGAGAGGCCGGGGCGGTCACGGCCGTCGAGGCCGGCGCTCGGGAGGCGTGCGGCGGCCGGTCTCCCGCTCGGGAGCTCGGGGTTGGCGGCGGCGTCGGCTGGGCCGTGGCCTGGCCTGGGAGCTGGGCCGGCCCAGTCGGCGAGGGGAATTTTTTTTCTTTTTTTTTCTTTTTACATTTTCCAGACAATCAAAACAAATAAAAACAAACAAAAATAAAATATTATATAGACATATAATATATCAAAATCTTTAGAAAAAGATTTTCTACGACCTGAACATTTTTGTAAAGTCAAATAAAATCCAGAAAAATTCAAATAATTGAAAGAGTGCTACTGGTCTAATAAAAACTCAATAAAATCATTTTTAAAATACCAAAATGATTTCAAATTAATTTCTCTCCAATTTTCTGTTGTAGGGAATCATGTTACCCTATTTTCCATATATTTTATTTTTGGAGAAAAATAATTTGAATAAAACTCAAATATCTCCAAATTGAAAATAAATTCAAATGAACTTTGAATTTAATTCTTTGAACTCCCAACTCATATTTCATATAATTTGAAGAAGTCATTTTATCTTCGCTCGTGAAAATCATTGGGTTGCATAAAGTTGCAGAATTGGAAATATTTTCCAAATGAAATTCAAATATTTTCAAACACCCCATTTCATTTAAATAAATGGAAGAAGTCATGTCATCTTCTCTCCAGGGTTTTGTGATGAAAAGAATTTGAGTTCACGGAGATCAAAAAGCAAATATGAAAGTTTGGGAAAGTCCTTTTATTCCCTCTCTTTTAACTTTCAAAAAGTTTCGAATTCACTCACTTTCAGACAATCAATCAAACAATCAACCAAATCTATCTAATTATTATAACATTCCAAAATTCAGAATTTTGGGATGTTACAAACCTACCACCCTTAAAAGGAATCTCGTCCTCGAGATTCGGAGAGGCTAGAAAGAAATAGGTTAGGGTTTGGGGTCTTCTCAAAATCCATCGATCATCCCAGGGGTCTGGGGTGCTACCACCCTTAGAAGCATGGTTACTGTTCCATCAAAACTCATATACCCCATCCTTATTCTTGACAGTGTCAGTCTTCTCAGATCCTCGAGAAAATTCCTTCTCTGAGCTCTTCCGGTAGTGGCATAACCTTTTCCTCAATTCTTCTGTCTTTCATCTAGGTAAGGTTATTCCGAGACTGGGTCTTCTTAGCGGATGGGTCTGGCGCCAATACTAATCAACTATCGACATCTCATGGTGGTCAAAAATTTATGGTTTCTCCTGCAGGAAATGGGTCTGGGTTGATCCTCACCGTATAACCTACGGTTGGCAAAAAGCTGTCGTGTACAAGGGAAAAATTCTTATGCCATTCTAAGGTTTAACAAGGTTTAATATTTTTGTCTCTCTACTATAGGCAAGTCACTCAGATTTACCATGCCATATAGCAAGGCGAATAATAAGAGTAAGTCGGTATGGTGATCAATCCATCCCGCACCCAAATCATTACCCTGTATATGTTTTAGTGAATCTCGCATTCTAACACCCGGTCATCCTCACAAGCATTGCAGAATTTCTCTTGTCAATGAACTAAGTTCGGAAAATTGCATGGATTCTGCAAGCCAAACAAACATCTATCGTTCCTTCATAACTCTCAGGTTTTGCGTTACTCCTATAAGATTGTCTGTCGACAAAGGTATATCCTCTTCCAGGGTTCTTCCTTCAGCAAGAATGCGCTTGCTTCTTGGCAGGTCCTGGGGCCTGTGGGTTATGGCACACCTCATCACTTGTAGTCCTTGAACTTATCATTGGGCAACTGATCATTATTCCAACTTCCAACTTCCTAGTATTCTTAAATCCATCCAATTGTACTATCTTCCTTCCTTCTATTGGCACCGAACTAGGACATGATTACTCGGACTCATCATGGAGTTTCCATTGATCCATATTTCCGACATCATACCTCCTTTATATCCAATAGTAATTTATCTCTTCATCCTCGTGGGTTATCCCACATACCGAGATATAAACTTATACTTATGGAGTCCATATTCCACTTCGTGGAACATCATTATCCTTTCCAGGGTCAAGCGTCCTTACAGGGGAATATTGGCCATCTCTGCATGGCACTTCTTCAACTGGGAAACATGAAACACATCATGAACTCCTGACAGTCCTTCGGGTAACTCCAACTTGTAGGCCACTTCTCCCATACGCTCCAAAACTCGGTATGGTCCTACAAATCTCGGGGCTAACTGTCCCTTAACTCCAATCCGTTTAACTCCTCGCATAGGGGACATGCGAAGACATGCTCTGTCTCCAATTTCATAGGCTACCTCCTTGCATTTTTCTTTTTGAGTCTGCATAACTCTTCTGCCTGGACCGAGCTACCTTCAGTCTATCAACTTAACATTCTCATTGGACTCCTTGATCACCTTTGGTCCAAACAACTGACGGTCTCCAACTTCATCCCACATACTCTTGGGGCATCACACATATCGAGACAAAACTCGTATTCATTTTGTCTGAAATCCACTCAGTGGAGTATCCTTATCTTTTCCAGGGGTCAAGGGTTCTTACAGGGTACTACCACCCTTAAAACGCACAAATCTTCCATAGAACATATTTCTCATATCCTCAGAAAAAATGGTCAAAATCCTTCTTCATAGAGTAACAACTCATAAAATCCATATCAGTACCAACGATGCTAACTTTATTCATTCTCAAATGATTACAATCTCTCGCTTTCCCGTTACATGTCTCAACTCAACACCTCAATATAAAAGAAAATGTTCTCACTTCTACTACTCCATTTCTTTTGTTGCAAACTCAACTATCTAGCACAAGTTTCCTTCTCCTTGGGGCATTCTCTGGCAAAGTGCCCTGCTTCATTACAACGAAAACATATTACTTCCGACAAGTCTCGAGGTTTCCTTTTTGGGGAACTGTTAAGGTAGTGCCCTGACTCCTTGCACCGGTAACAGATGATATGACTCAGGTCCTTCCTGGTATCCAATCTACTTCTCTTCCTGGACTTTTCCGTTCCATTCAAGGATTCTATTTCTTGTGGGTCATACTCTACTTCCTCTGGCGGGAATTCTACTAGATCCCCATTCAAACAATTTTGGGAGATGTGTCCTTCTTCTCCACATGAATAGCAAGACTTAGTGCAGGGTTTACTCGGGTCTTCTTTAGGTGTGTCCTCCACCTCTTCATTCATCACAGTTTCTTCTAAAATTCCCATAAGGGATCCTCTCTTTACTTCTTTCTTCTGCTGGATGGTTCGTTGTACCATGGGGTAAATGTGACACTTAGCAGGATAGTGGGTAGTCCCTTCACACAAGAAACAAGTAATCTGCCTAACTGGGCATTCTTCAACTGGGTGACTTCCTTCACAATTAGGGCATTCATCCTTGTGTTCTTTATGGGTGTGTCCTATTTCTCCACAAAGCTTGCACGCACAAGGTTTCTTCATATCCTTTCCATAAGGTTTCAACTTCTGGGACACAAACTGAGACGTTGGCAAAGTCAACTTAAATTCTTTCCAAGTGGTTACTCCTTGCCATCCATTCATGGTTTGGTATATCCTCCACCAAGTAGAAGCACCTCTTTCAAAGCACTAAAGAGCATGATGGGTCATATCATTTCCAACTATAGGGTTTATTCTCCATGTGATCTTCCATGTTCTGAATCCATCGGTCCGTCTCCAATTGACTCATCGGTTTAGCAAATATGAGCTCATCTCCATTCATCATCTATTGGGTCCATGGGTTATGGGGTGAGATAAGAGAGATAGAGAGGGATACACACAATACAAACAAAAGTTTTGAAAAGACAGATTTTATTTGGTGGCTGTCGGGAAAAACATCAAACAAATGACAGCTCACAAACATCGCATCTAATGTAGGTATATAACAGGGGTTTGGTCTTCTAAAGGTCAATAAATCTTCAACGTCTCCAAACTCTTCAAGCCTTGTTCATGCCTCCAATGGCTTCTTCCGATCATGCTTGTCTTTCTCAAGTTCTTTTGCCAGATCAACTCTGTTGACACGAAGTCTCTCGTGACGTCCTTTAATATTCTGGAGTTGTGTTCAAAACTTCCGGGTTTCAACATCCTTGACATGAACCATTGGCACTACGGTCCTTCCGTTCCTGACGAATCTTCAGTATCTCGAGGTTTTTCTACTCTAGCTTGGCTACTTTCAACCTTTGGGTCCTGAGTTCTTCACGAAATGCTTCCTTTCAAATACGGCTTCTTGTGGCTCCATCTTAACTTCTTGATGTACTACTCCAGATCCTGGTGATACACCAGCTAAGTTTAAAACTGCATCCTTTGCTGATAGATGCTCCATCAGCCTTCTACCATCCAATCCTTCCGAAGGAATGCATGCTTAGCTCAGCTCGGTGACCACAGTATCAATGGTGATGACATCATGGATAACCGTGTTTCTGCCCTTGTCATTGCCATGAGCTATCTTGCATAGTTGATATCTCCTGCCTTAGGGTTTTCTTGACAAAACTTTGAGTTCTCAACTCTCCATGTTTTGGTCTTTCTCCAATACACCTTGATCTCGGGTATTGACAACTTCCATAGTCTGCCAAGTTCCATAAGGGTAGCCTTCCTAGGTCATATAAATCTGGGAATTCTTCAGAGCCTTCAAATTCTACTTGTCTTCGGCCTTCAACCGTTGTAGTTTCCATTATTCAGATGCACGGAAAATACTCTTCATTCCGAAGTGGTCTTAGTTGTCCGATATCTTGTACTTCTTGGTCTCATCAGTGGAATCTTCGAGTGGTCAAAAGGGGAAAGGGGTATGGTCTCACTAAAGAGAATTTTTGAATAAGCTCAGAAGAGAAGAGAGGTAAAAGATCTTTTTGAAAGGGAAAGTTGTAGAGAAAAATCTTTGCTATGGGCTTGCTAGTTTCTAGGGTCACGTCCTACAGTCAACATGTGCTCTGATACCATCTTGTAGCGACCCGACCCGAATGGGCCAAGTCTCTACGCTTAAGTGTCATCCCTGGATCGGTATGCTGACACACACAGTACTCGAGGATTTATAACAAAGGTAAATCACATGTAAAAGTAACGTAAATACTATTACCTCAAATCCAAAATAGCGGAAGTAACAAGGTTGTGGATTCCCATCAACACCAACGGGAGTGTAGAAATCGTAACCCTAACGTATCACTTACTCGTCGTAAGATAATCCTGCAACATGAGACGTTGCAGCCACAGAGGGTCAGTACATTGAATGTACTGGCAAATTCACACCATAGAGAATGATGAATAAAGGCTATCACTACATGCATATTTGGCTGGTGGAAAAGCTCTATGGTTATAAGGTTTTTGCAAAAAGCCAATTTTTCCCTACTGCAAAGGAATACATTTTAATTAACTATCATGGTGGTTGTTGAACATTGAGAATGGTTGACAACATTCTCAATCCCAATTAAGCATCATCATTAAAACCCAACAATATTCATTTAAAGTAACGTGATGAGATCATAGGATAATCCAAGAACTAGATACTCAAGATGTCCATAACCGGGGACACGACTAATCTTGATTAGTTTATACACTCTGCAGAGGTTTGCGCACTTTTCCCCACAAGACTCGATCGCCTCCGTTGGATTTCTCGCACTACATCGTGTTTGAGAAACGGATGACCGAGACACAGTCTTTTAGAAGCGCTAGCACCTTACGATGGATAGACCGGTACACCTACTTTCCCCTACATCTGCTAGTCTACCCTGTAAGAGTTCGCACGACTTAATCAACTATGCCAGAGCCCATAATGGCTTGTGGCTGCACACGGAAGTTTCTAATTTGAAAAATCTCATGATCCCTTTGAGCCTGGGTGGCGGTCCAAAAGAAAACAGGCAAGTCCTGGATTACCCAGGTGCCTAGACAAGCAATCCTAGAATAACCGGGTGCCTCAATCCACCCAGATGTGTGTTTAAGTTGCCACCTTAAGTAAACCATTAATTAACAATCTCACATTTGTCATGGATACTCTCAAAACCCAATCCACGTCTACGAGCATAGCATGGCCATGTAAGCATAATGTAAAAGTAACTCCCAAGGTTTGAATGCAGGGCAATAGGTTCCTACCTCATCAACTACTTCCCAATACCCCCAATTTAATTAGATCCTAATCATGCAATGTTTGAGGTTTGATCTAATGCAACAAAAACTGGGTATGAAAGAGGTATGATCAAGGTGTGAACTTGCCTGCAATGTTGATGAAGATGATTCGCACTCATAACTCTTGATAGTTCTACTCGTCACACTCCGGTCAATCTATCGTAAGAAAGCAATAGTAACCACACATGAGCAATCACTCAAAAGATCAGAAAGAACAAAGAAGATGATTCGGAAAACATCAAACCAAGCAAATAACTCTTGCAACGTAAAACAATTTCTAACAGTACCAAAATTATGTGAATTTGGCCTTATTAGAAAGTTTAGGTCAAGAGCTTCAATTTGCAAAAAGAATCAACTCAAACGGAGTTACGAAACTCAAGTTATGATTAATGGATAGAGGGGTTCATAACGAAGAAGTGGGCATTTGTTTCGTTGGATTTGGACTAACGAGTAAAAAGTTATAGTCATTTGAAAATCAAGGACTAATCTGTAAATAAAATCTTCACGGATGGGTCCCTGGCCAAAATTTAAAAATAAATAGAAAAAGAGAAACGCTACCGAACGAACGTTCGCTAAACAGATCTACAGAAAGAAAACGTTCACTAAACTAACTAAACAGAAAACGTTCGTTAAGTAATAAACCAAAAAAAACAAACCTAGGGTTTTTTTTCAGAAAACCGAACTAAAAGGAAAATCGAGAAAACCGGGCGGCGGTTATACCGGTTCGATAGGTTTTTCGCCGAAAACCGGCAGCGGTCGGCGGCAGCGGCAGATCGGACCAGCGAGCTCCGGCGAGGCGGCACGGGGCTCGGGCGGGCGGCTCCAGTCGTCTGGGAAGATGGCGAGGCGCACGGCTGAGGCGGCGTGGGGCACGGCGATGTGGCGCGGGCGGCGGTCGGCGACGCTGCAGAGCAGCGGCGCGGAGGCAGCAGCTAGCGACGGCGCGGCGGCGATCTGTGGCGGCGGCGGCTCGGGATGCGGGAGGGCAGGCGGCAGCTGCAGGAGAGAGAGGGCGGCGGTGGATTTATAAGAAGGGCGGCGGCCTTGGGGAAGGGGCCAAGGAGAGGCCGGGGCGGTCACGGTCGTCGAGGCCGGCGCTTGGGAGGCGTGCGGCGGCCGGTCTCCCGCTCGGGAGCTCGGGGTTGGCGGCGGCGTGGGCTGGGCCGTGGCCTGGCCTGGGAGCTGGGCCGGCCCAGTCGGCGAGGGGAATTTTTTTTTCTTTTTTTTTCTTTTTACATTTTCCAGACAATCAAAACAAATAAAAACAAACAAAAATAAAATATTATATAGACATATAATATATCAAAATCTTCAGAAAAAGATTTTCTACGACCTGAACATTTTTGTAAAGTCAAATAAAATCCAGAAAAATTCAAATAATTGAAAGAGTGCTACTGGTCTAATAAAAACTCAATAAAATCATTTTAAAAATACCAAAATGATTTCAAATTAATTTCTCTCCAATTTTCTATTGTAGGGAATCATGTTACCCTATTTTCCATATATTTTATTTTTGGAGAAAAATAATTTGAATAAAACTCAAATATCTCCAAATTGAAAATAAATTCAAATGAACTTTGAATTTAATTCTTTGAACTCCCAACTCATATTTCATATAATTTGAAGAAGTCATTTTATCTTTGCTCGTGAAAATCATTGAGTTGCATAAAGTTGCAGAATTGGAAATATTTTTCAAATGAAATTCAAATATTTTCAAACACCCCATTTCATTTAAATAAATGGAAGAAGTCATGTCATCTTCTCTCCAGGGTTTTGTGATGAAAAGAATTTGAATTCACGGAGATCAAAAAGCAAATATGAAAGTTTGGTAAAGTCCTTTTATTCCCTCTCTTTTAACTTTCAAAAAGTTTCGAATTCACTTACTTTCAGACAATCAATCAAACAATCAACCAAATCTATCTAATTATTATAACATTCCAAAATTTAGAATTTTGGGATGTTACACTTCCACCCTTTACCAAGTATATAGATGCATTAATTAAATAAGAGATATTGTGATATCCCAACATATCCATGTTCCAACATGGAACAAACTTAATCTTCACCTGCAACTAGCAACGCTATAAGAGGGGCTGAGAAAAGCGGTAACATAGCCAAACAACGGTTTGCTAGGCAAGGTGGGTTAGAGGCTTGACATGGCAATATGGGAGGCATGATATAACAAGTGGTAGGTATTGCGACATAGAAATAGATCAAGCAACTATCAAGCAAAGATATAAGTGATTTCGAGGGTATGGTCATCTTGCCTGAGATCCCGCAAGGAAGAAGAACGAGTCCACGAAGAAGATAAACGGATGTAGTCGAACGGATCCTCACAAACGCGACGTTATCGGAACTAACCCGAAGAAGCAATCACTGGAAAGAAGCAAACAACATAGTAAACAACCATCACAAGCATGGCATGATGAACAACCAAGTATGATGCATGTCCGGTTTAATGAGGCATGGCATGGTAAAGTGCACAAACAAAACTACAAATTAAGTGAAGCTCAATATGCAACGAGTTGCATATTGACGAGGCACGACGTGACTTGTTTAGTTCTTTCCCGTTTATGTACTCAACAATATTAAATGTTGGTTAGCATGGCAAGAGGTGAAGCATATGAAAACTACCTATCTAGGCAAGTTTAAATAAGCCGGAACAACAAACAACAAGTCCAGAAACTCCTCATGTGCATATTTTAGGTTTGGTAATGTTCTGCCCTATACACAATTTTAGAGTTATTAAACATGCAAAATAAAGCCACCATGTTAAAATAGGCATTTTTCTACCCCATTTACATAAAAAGTTTGGAGCTACGGTTATTTAGTTATGAAATAAAACATTTTAACATGGCATTGGAGCAAATTTATACAAACAACATTTTAGACAGGGATGAAATTTGCATATTGTTAATCTACACAAAATTCTAAGCATTTTACATATATAATTTGTTTTAATATGATGCACCATTTGTGAGTTACGAAATGCATAATGCTTGGGGGGGTTTCTGCAAAACAGCGCTCGCTGGAAAATATTAGACAAAACATCCAGACCAGGAAAAAACTTATCGGACTGAAACTGCCTGGCCCAAACCGTACAGAAAAAAGGAGGCGCTGGGGGTGGCCTCACCCATGGGCTTTGGCCCGGTTCAGTGTAGGAGTGGGCCGGCTCGAGAGGCCGGATCTGGCATGGGCCTTGGGAGGCTGCGGTCAACGTGACTGCAGCACGGCACTCTGCTCCTCTCGATGTAGGGGGAAGAAGAGGATGCAGCGTAGGGGAAGAAGAGGATGCAGCGGCGGACTCGAGCGGCAGCGGGCTCCAGGGAAAGCCGACGAGGTACAGACGGGGCGGATTCGGTTGGCCGGCGCCGGATCCGAGAAACGACGGCGCGGGTGGAGCTCAGGGGCGGCGTCAGTTCCCTGCTATTGGTCGGAGGCGACGAGGGTCGAAGACGAAGCGCGAGCGAGCAAGGACCGAGGTCGTGCATCCGTGACGTCCTGCGGGACAAGACAACAGAGAGGGATTGAGCGACAGAGAGAGAGAGAACTCGAGGAAGAGGGAAGGAAGCAGGGGCACAACCTTGGTTCGAGGAGCTCGTCTCCATGGATGGAGGAAGCGAGGAGGCGCACGGGTGCTGGTGCCCCGGGTGGTGGACGCCGGCAGCATCGGCGATGGTCAGAAACGAGGCAGAGACGCACATGATCGGGAGCTCCTCTCCCGATCGAGCTCGTGTGCGGCTGATGACGAGACGGAGGGAGGAGGCGCACGGGTGAGTCCCTGGCATCCACGGCGGCGTACTCCTGGGCTGGATCGAGGGCTTGGGCACTCGTGCATGAGGTTGTGTAGGAGTGGCCGCGGCTTGCTCTGTTGCGGGGACGGGCGGCTGGATGGAAGAGAGTGGAGGCGGAGGAGATTGGATCGGAAAAGAAAACAAAATAGTGGAGGTGCTGGATTGGGGCGATGGGGATCCCGAGGAAGATGCGGTAAGTGGAAGCGGCTCGACGGTACAAAGCCCCTAGATTTTAGGGTTTGTCCAAAATGACTAAGGGTGGACTATATATACATCACAGATTAGGTTAGGGGCTACCTCGGTCCCTCTGATCGGAATCGGACGGGAGCGAAATAAAAAGCTTAGGGAGTCCAAATAATAAAACAGAGATGTTTTATAGATGTTTAGGGGATGATCCGGACCCAACGGTGACGACTGCCCGGGTCGGGTCCGGGACAACTTTCGGACGCGCGCGCGAGGAGGGTCGCGGGCTGACGAGAGAGGTTAGGTTGGGCCTGACGGTAGGTAGTTGGTTGTGCAGAAAGCCTTGGGCTGAGAGAAGAGAAGAGAGAGACTTGACGACTGTTTTCGGAGACCGAAAATGTCCGACGATTTGACCGACTGTAATGTCGCTATAGTTATCCGTTGGGGCGTCAAACAGACTCCTAATGCGATGAAACTTGACAGGCGGCCTACTGACAACATAACAACACCGCATGCCAACTTTCAACCCATTCCGAGAACATTTTCCGGCCACTTACAAAATAATATTTCAGACGTGCCGCGGGCGTGTGCAAGTGTGTCTGGGCTCAGAACGGACAACTGACGGAACTAGGGGAACCCGGAGAAATGCAAGTTTTTGAAACATGATGATGCAATGCACATGATGACATGGCAATATGCAACACGCAAGCAAATGACATGGCAAAGACAGCAAATAACTGGAAGAAACCTGGCGCATCGGTCTCGGGGCATCACAACACTCCACCACTATGAGAGGATCTCGTCCCGAGATCTAGGATGGCACTGGAGAGAAAGCGGAAGAGGAATAGGTAAAACAAAGTTGTTTCTTGACAAAAGAGTGAAACCAAATAACCTTAGAGGTTGAACAACTTTAAAGAAGAAAACAACGAAGATGAACAAAGTTGAAAACACTCCGTTAGAAAAGGGGAGCAAGGAATATTACGGAAACCTTGTAGGTTGAAAGACATAAGAAAAGGGTTGCAATGGACAAGGAGTACATGCAACCACTCCGGTTGAAACGAGATGTACAAGGAACGATAAAGATCAATTACGACAACACTCCGGTTAGAAATGGAAGGTGAAGAATATGAGCTTGGCAAAATGAAAGCACTTGGATCAGAGTCCGGTTAGAAGAGGAATAATAGACACAACACTTCGTTTAAAACAAGATAGAGAAGGAAAAAGAATGATATAATTTGGACATCACTCCGACTGAGAAGGGAGGCAAGAAAAACTTGACAGAATGGGAAGAACTTCAAAAGAGGGCATGACACCCTGGTTAAATGGACAAGCACGAAAAGAACACGGTCCTCACAATTCGACATGAAGAGTGAAGAGAGCAACATCACAAAGCCTCCGGAAGAAAGAATAGAAGATAGATCATTGGAATACCAGAATGGAGAAGAAAATGGCAACTTGTGCCATACTTGAGCTTGGAAAACACCCTTCCAAGAAGGTTAAAACGGAATTGTTGAAAAACCAACAACGAAACGAATAATCTTATAGTGGGCTTACGAAAAACATCTCAAAATTGAGGCAAAATTCTGCCACTAACGAAAACAATAGATTGGATTGATATGAACAAGGAGACGAGAAACTTATTTCACCAGAAGGATAAATGAAGAACTTGGGTCATTTATTAGCACCATAAATAGCAACAATCCTTAGGGAAAGCTTTAGGTGAAATATAACCCAAGATAACTCCAACGAAGAGAATGATGGATTGAGAAGAGCTCATGCTCGAAGGAATTGATGGGTTGCAAAGGATCTCAAGAACGAATGAAGAATGAAAGAAATCGTTGATGAGCCACCATGTCGAGCCTTCGTGAGAACTCCGGTAACAAAAGAATGATCAAGCGAAGGAAAATTGAAAAGAACTTCGGGAGAAGCCTTGCAATGGTTAGATGGAGCTTCATGACGAGATAATGCGGAAAACTTGGCACTCTGGAAAAGAAAAGATGAAGCATCTCGGACCGAGAATGTGATATGATGAACAACTCCGGAAAGAAGAAATTAGATCACTTGGATGAAACAATAATAAGAATTATGTTATGCGCATCCTTCACCAATTTAAATTGGTGACAAGCAATGGATTTGGCATACTACTTATTCTCGTGGAAAGGATTAAGATAGATATAGCGCAAATTTGAGAAAAGACTTCAACGAACCACCATTAGGATTTGAAAGAATGAATGAATTGATATGATAACCAATGAATAAAACTCTTGAATGAACCACCGTTAGGATTGAACATGAAAGTAGCAAAGGAGCAATTCACCGGGAAGAATTGGAAAATAAATGAAGATACTTGCTAGGATTTAGATACAAGTGAACAAAGAGATCATGAACTGATTAGAGGATGTTTGAGCGATGCACCAGTAAGATTTGGAGAACAATAGCTGAAAGATGAGAATGAATAATCCCGAAATGATGGCCTTCGGAGAACCAAACTGAAAATATTCTTGAATTGCTCCGAAAGGATGAAAAACATTATCACAATCGAAAACAATTATGAGAGGATGGCATCAAGCTTGAACTACGCATCTCTGAGAGAACGGATAAGATTTGGAGGAAAAACTCTTCTTCGGTCTTCAAATGTTGAGAATGGCGATGAGAAACACCACCTTGAATTTTTGAGGCACTCCGAGATGAAGAATAGAAAGGTTGAACCAACGATTTAAAGAATTTGAAAGATCTTGGAGAAAGACATATGACTGATGACAATTCATTCTTACGTCAAACTTTGAAATGAATTTGAAAATAACTTCGGAAAAGAAAAGAAGAGTCAGGTAAGATCCTGGGAAAAGACCCATGGGTTAGGGCCCACTCAAGAGAAACATCGTTGAACGATTTAAAGGAAGATTGCGCCGGTTGAATTAAATGGCTAGAATGAGATAACAACCCCGAATTAGCTTGAGTGGATTGATAATGGAACACAAGTCTTCTGAGATATCTTTGGCACTCCAGAACAATGAATAGCAAGTGGTGAATGATTATGAGGTGCACCCGCATGGGAAAACATTTGAAACAAGGAAAGGACATGATTGACAAAGCTCGACTTGAATCCACCGGAGAATAAAATAAAGAAGAATGATGGACTAGTAGAGCATCTTCATGAGAAACATCGAGTAAGAACATTGATTGAAAAGAATGAAGAGACTTCACATCAATAAGATGGATACTTGATTAAGAAATCTGAGTCCTTGAAGAAACAAGGGTGGGAGGGCGGGAAAAACAAAAGCAACTTGGGAACGGATGAAACGAACCACGTTGAGAAAACTGAGATTGGGTCTTGCAGATGTTGAAAATGATCGGATCCACTTGAAGAGAAACACGCCGGTTGAAAAGGATTAACATGACAATATCGATTATCATGGAGGATTAGTATTCCCGTAGAAATATGAAAACGCCATTTAGTAGAGACATGGAATCAACATTTGACTTCGAAGCAACTCGAATACCACAACTCAAAACAAAACAAAGAATGGCTTGCAGAATAAACCGGAAACAAACATATGATAGATCCCATATCGTATCATGTGTCTGTTGGAAAGATATCCTACAATATACTTGAATTCCCACTTATAAACTCCCGAAACTTTCTGGTTATGCAATCAGGTGTTGGGGATACAGGGGAGCATAATATCTCACCCAAACTAACAATTTCTACATCCAGCTGTATCCATCCTTCAACACATAACCAAGAAACCTTTGGAAATCATGTACCTCAACCTTCGAAAAGCATCCGTTATACGAGCTATCGCAATACTCCCGAACTCCCGCCCCAGTACTAGGTGGCGTCGAGGTTATCTCACCAACGTCTGCATAAAAGAGATTTTCAATGTCGGCGAACTCAGGTATTCCAGAACTGCAACGATAAAATTGTGACGACAACACCTCGGAGCTCAACCCCCCGGGACACTACCACAACCCCTAAATGTCAGGAGGCACCAAGAACAATGTTCTCATCACAAAATATCGAAACGATTCCAAGATACCCGCGTGATCATAAAAAAACTTCGTGAAATTTGAGGAGAGAAGAGTCAAAACTCTACGTCAGGAGGCCTCACCAGAGCGATGAAGGGACTGGGGAGTAAAAACAATCCTACTCTCCGATATATATAATCCTATAAGACTCGAAATATTTCCTTCTAGACTCAACAACGTCAGCGATTCGATCAAGCAGGGGGCTCCTAAGTCGGGGAAGGCTCTGATACCAACTTGTAACACCCACGATGCGGCTATATCTCCCACGTGTCAGAGCACGACTTAGAGGCATAACCGCATGGTAGGCATGTCACAAGAGGGGTAATCTTTACACATCCCATGTACTGAATAAGAAAGGGATAAAGAGTTGGCTTACACTCGCCACTTCACACAATACATAAAAATATATCATACATCATCCAAGGTATAATCAAAGGTTCGACTAAGGAACCAAAATAAAGAAAGACCACCCCAAATGCTAGATCCCCGATCGTCCCAACCGGGCTCCGCTACTGATCAACAGGAAAACGAAACAACACAACGATCCAGATCTTCAACGAGCTCTCACTTGAGCTGGGTTGCGTCATCTGCACTTGTATCATTGGCACCTGCAACTGTTTGGAAGTATCTGTGAGTCACAAGGACTCAGCAATCTCACACCCTCACGATCAAGACTATTTAAGCTTAAAGGTAGGAAAGGGTAGTGAGGTGGAGCTGCAGCAAGCACTAGCATATATGGTGGCTAACTTACGCAAAAGAGAGCGAGAAGAGAAGCGAAGCATGGTCGAGAAGCTAATAATGATCAAGAAGTGATCCTGAAACTACTTACGTTCAAGCATAACACAAGAACCGTGTTCACTTCCCGGACTCCGCCGGAAAGAGACCATCACGGCTACACACGCGGTAGATGCATTTTAATTAAGTTAAGTGTCAAGTTCTCTACAACCGGATATTAACAAATACCCATCTGCCCATAACCGCGGGCATGGCTTTCGAAAGTTCAAACCATGCAGGGGTGTCCCAACTTAGCCCATCACAAGCTCTCACGGTCAACGAAGGATATTCCTTCTCCCAGGAAGACCCGATCAGTCTCGGAATCCCGGTTACAAGACATTTTGACAATGGTAAAACAAGACCAGCAAGACCGCTCGATGTGCCAAATTCCCGATAGGAGCTGCACATATCTCGTTCTCAGGGCAACATCGGATAAGCTAAGCGTACATGTACCAACATAACCCAAGTTGCCAAGGGACGGTCCCGCACGGTGCTCTGGTTTGGACCAACACTTAGACAAGCACTGGAGCGCGACTCCCAAGGGAAAAGGTAGGTTGTGGTGAGGAAAATGGTAAAACCAAGGTTGGGCCTTGCTGGAGGAGTTTTATTCAAAGCGAACTGTCAAGGGGTCCACATAACACCCAACCGTGTAAGGAACGCAAAATCAAGTAACATAACACCGGTATGACGGAAACTAGGGCGGCAAGAGTGGAACAAAAAACCAGGCATAAGGCCGAGCCTTCCACCCTTTACCAAGTATATAGATGCATTAATTAAATAAGAGATATTGTGATATCCCAACATATCCATGTTCCAACATGGAACAAACTTAATCTTCACCTGCAACTAGCAACGCTATAAGAGGGGCTGAGAAAAGCGGTAACATAGCCAAACAACGGTTTGCTAGGCAAGGTGGGTTAGAGGCTTGACATGGCAATATGGGAGGCATGATATAACAAGTGGTAGGTATTGCGACATAGAAATAGAGCAAGCAACTATCAAGCAAAGATATAAGTGATTTCGAGGGTATGGTCATCTTGCCTGAGATCCCGCAAGGAAGAAGAATGAGTCCATGAAGAAGATAAATGGATGTAGTCGAACGGATCCTCACAAACGTGACGTTATCGGAACTAACCCGAAGAAGCAATCACTGGAAAGAAGCAAACAACATAGTAAACAACCATCACAAGCATGGCATGATGAACAACCAAGTATGATGCATGTCCGGTTTAATGAGGCATGGCATGGCAAAGTGCACAAACAAAACTACAAATTAAGTGGAGCTCAATATGCAACGAGTTGCATATTAATGAAGCACCACGTAACTTATTTAGTTCTCTCCCGTTTATGTACTCAACAATATTAAATGTTGGTTAGCATGGCAAGAGGTGAAGCATATGAAAACTACCTATCTAGGCAAGTTTAAATAAGGCTGGAACAACGAACAACAAGTCTGGAAAATCCTCATGTGCATATTTTAGGTTTGGTACTGTTCTGCCCTATACACAATTTTAGAGTTATTAAACATGCAAAATAAAGCCACCATGTTAAACTAGGCATTTTTCTACCCCATTTACAAAAAAAGTTTGGAGCTATGGTTATTTAGTTATGAAATAAAACATTTTAACATGGCATTGGAGCAAATTTATACAAACAACATTTTAAACATTTTAAACATGGATGAAAGTTGAATATTGTTAATCTACACAAAATTCTAAGAATTTTACATATATAATTTGTTTTAATATGATGCACCGTTTGTGAGTTATGAAATGCATAATGCTTGGGGGGTTTTATGCAAAAAAGCGCTCGCTGGAAAATATTAGACAAAACATCCAGACCAGGAAAAACTTATCGGGATGAAACTGCCTGGCCCAAACCGTACAGAAAAAAGGAGGCGCTGGGGGTGGCCTCACCCATGGGCTTTGGCCCGGTTCAGTGTAGGAGTGGGCCGGCTCGAGAGGCCGGATCTGGCATGGCCCTTGGGAGGCTGCGGTCAACACGACTGCAGCGCGGCACTCTACTCCTCTCGATGCAGGGGGAAGAAGAGGACGCAGCGCAAGGGAAGAAGAGGATGCAACGGCGGACTCGAGCGACAGCGGGCTCCAGGGATGGGCGGCGAGGTACAGACGGGGTGGATCCGGCTGGCCGGCGCCGGATCCGGGTAACGACGGCGTGGGTGGAGCTCAGGGGCAGCGTTAGTTCCCTACTGTTGATCGGAGGTGATGAGGGTCGAAGACGAAGGCGCGAGCGAGCGAGGACCGAGCTCGTGCATCCGTGACGTCCCGCGGGACAAGACAACAGAGAGGGATTGAGCGACAGAGAGAGAGAACTCGAGGAAGAGGGAAGGAAGCAGGGGCACGGCCTTGGTTCGAGGAGCTCGTCTCCATGGATGGAGGAAGAGAGGAGGCGCACGGGTGCTGGTGCCCCAGGTGGTGGACGCCGGCAGCATCGGCGATGGTCAGAAACGAGGCAGAGGCGTGCATGATCGGGAGCTCCTCTCCCGATCAAGCTCGTGTGCGGCTGATGATGCAACGGATGGAGGAGGCACACGGGTGAGTCCCTGGCATCCACGGCGGTGTACTCGGGCTGGATCGAGGGCTTGGGAACTCGTGCACGAGGCTGTGTAGGAGTGGCCGCGGCTTGCTCTGTTGTGGGGACGGGCGGCTGGATGGAAGAGAGTGGAGGCGGAGGAGATTGGATCGGAAAAGAAAACAAAATAGTGGACGCCATGGATTGGGGTGATGGGGATCCCGAGGAAGATGCGGTAGGTGGCGGCGGCTCGACAGGACAAAGTCCCTAGATTTTAGGGTTTGTCCAAAATGACTAAGGGTGGACTATATATACATCACATATTAGGTTAGGGGCTACCTCGGTCCCTCTGATCGGAATTGGACGATCGTGAAATAGAAAGCTTAGGGAGTCCAAATAATAAAACGGAGATGTTTTATAGATGTTAGGGGATGATCCAGACCCAATGGTGACGACTGCCCGGGTCGGGTCCGGGATAGCTTTCGAACGCGTGTGCGAGGAGGGCCGCGGCTTGACGAGAGTGGTTAGGTTGGGGCTGGCGGTAGGTAGTGGCCTGTGCAGAAAGCCTTGGGCTGAGAGAAGAGAAGAGAGAGACCCGACGACTGTTTCCAAAGACTGAAAACGTCTGACGATTTAACCGACTATAATGTCGCTATAGTTATCCGTTGGGGTGTCAAACGGACTCCGAATGCGATGAAACTTGACAGGCGGCCTGCTGACAACATAACAACACCGCATGCCAACTTTCAACCCATTCAGAGAACATTTTCTGGCCACTTACAAAATAATATTTTGGACATGCCGCGGGCGCATGCAAGTGTGTCTGGGCTCAGAACGGACAACGGACGGAACTAGGGGAACCTGGACGAATGCAAGTTTTTAAAACATGATGATGCAATGCACATGATGACATGGCAAGATGCAACACGCAAGCAAATGACATGGCAAAGATAGCGAATAACTGGAAGACACCTGGCGCGTCGGTCTTGAGGCGTCACAAGGTTCCACTTGAGTAGAACATTGTCCTTCTCCTTCAGCGACAAGGGGTTCCTCAATGGGTAGGATATGACCAACACCCATTCTTCTTATGGCTTGGGGAGGAATTTCATCACCTACATCACAAGTACCACTTTGCTCCACTTGGGAGCCGTTATTCTCATCAAACTCCACGTTACAAGTTTCCTCAATAAGTCCGGTGGACTTATTGAGAACACGGTAAGCATGAGAGTTTGTAGCATAACTAACAAATATGCCCTCATAAGCTCTAGCCTCAAATTTAGACAAACAGACACCGTTCTTGAGAATGAAACACTTACACCCGAACACCCGGAAGTACTTGAGGTTGGGCTTGTTACCGGTGAGTATCTCATATGGAGTCTTGTTCAAGCCTTTGCGGAGGTAGAGCCGATTAGATGCATGACACGCGGTGTTGATGGCTTCGGCCCAAAAGTTGTGGGGAGACTTGAACTCCGCCATCATGGTCCTTGCCGCATCCATCAACGTCCGGTTCTTCCTCTCCGCTACACCATTTTGTTGAGGGGTATAAGGTGCGGAATATTGATGCTTGATTCCTTCATCACTCAAAAACTCATCCAAGGTGTAGTTCTTGAACTCGGAGCCGTTGTCACTTATTATAGTCAAGATCTTTGCATTGTGTTGTCGTTGAGCTTCATTTGCAAAGTCAATGATGGTTTGTTGAGTCTCGCTCTTCCTCTTGAAGAAATATACCCAAGTGTATCTTGAATAGTCATCCACAATCACCAAACAATACTTTCTGCCCCCAAGACTATCAAAGGATGGAGGTCCAAAGAGACTCAAATGAAGGAGCTCCAAGGGCCTCTTCGAGTAAATGATAGTCGTGGGAGGGTGAGCCTTCTCATGTAGCTTTCCTTCAATGCAAGCATTGCAAGCACGATCTTTGGCGATACTAACATTTTTTAGTCCACGAACATGGTCCCCCTTGAGAAGACTTTGCAAAGATCTCATATTGACGTGGGGTAGACGGCGATGCCAAAGCGATCCCACGTCAACTTTAGCCATTAGGCATGTCGCGGTCTTAGTGGGTCGCTCTGAAATGTTAATCACATAGAGACCATTCTCGACATGCCCAACAAAGGCTACTTTAAGAGTCTTGCTCCACAAGAGGGCCACGGTATCAATATCAAAGAAAGTGGCAAAGCCCATGAGTGCTAGTTGATGAACGGAAAGTAAATTGTATGAAAGGGACTCAACAAGCATGACCTTCTTGATTGTAAGATCATGAGAAATGACAACTTTGCCAATTCCCAATAACTTAGAAGACGAGGCATCACCCCACTCGACGTTGGTGGGCATGGATGGAATCTTTTGCACGTCCACCACCAAGTCCTTGCTCCCGGTCATATGATTAGTTTTAGGTACCCATTTTGTAATGGGTCCTTTGAAGTTAGTAACAAGGGTCTTAGGAACCCAAATAGACCATTCAATGTACTCATAAGGAGAACCAATGAATTTGGCATAAACATGCCCATCTCTAGCACGTCACAATACATAAGAAGGTTTAAAGTCACCGGCTTTGTTGGGAATGGAAGCGTTGCCCTTCTTGGAATCACTACCCCTCACGGAGTTCTTCTCCTTCTCCTTAGTAGCACCCTCTCCCTCCTTCACAAAAGTTTTCTTGAGAGGAGGAGGTCATTTGGCCTTGTCATTCTTCTTCTTGGTTTTGGACTTGGGCACGTACCCAATCCCTTCCGTGGCCACAACTCCCTTTTGGTTGGTCAAAAGGTCGTTGAGATTCTTCTCGCCTTGTATGCAAGACACAAGGCCTTTATCAAGTTGCACCTTTAGCTTAGCGTTCTCCTCAACAAGATGCACATGCTCACAACATGGGTTAGTAGCATTTGCATTATCAATTAACATCATACGAGGAAAAGTGGCTTTCTCCTTGGTTAGCTTTATTTGAAGTTGATCATGAGACTCTTTGAGGCTAGCATGAGCACCCTTCAAGACCTTGTGAGCCTTGTCAAGTAGATCAAACTCCTCTTTGAGTCTAGCAAGATCAACCCCAAGTTTGGCCTTCTCGGAGATTAGCACACGAGAAACAACGAGAGCATGATCAAAATCTTTCTTTAACTTAGCATGATCAATGTTTTGTGACTCCTCAAGAGCCAAACGAAGACCACACTCTTCCTCAAGAGAATTGGATAGATCCGAAATCTCATCGTCATAGTCACGACTATGCCCCTCCATCTTGGAGATAGTATCTTCGTGAGCCTCGATCATGTCATTGGCTTCACCAAGTTGTTCCAAGAGAGCAACAAAATGCTTCTTGGATTTACCCTTGAGTTTACCCATAAAGGACTGAAACTCATTTTCCTCCACATTAGATCCCTCACATTCATCAATGCAATCCGTCAAGGAAGGATTATTAAAGATGGAAGTTTTGATGTTGAGGGTTACCTTGTTGGTGGCTTTAGCCACGAGGCACTTGGCGGTGCTGTTCTCATTGGGTGAGTCGAAGAGAGACACTCATGGAGTTTTTGCAATGGCAACGGAGGCCATGGCAACTGACTCACCATCTAAATAATCATCATCCTCATGATACTCTTCTTGAACCACCAACGCCTTGTGAGGGGTCTTCTTGGTGAAGTTGCTCTTGTTGGGGAAAGACTTGGCTTTGTCCTTTCTAATGAGCTTGCCACCATTGTCTTCCCTCTTCTCATACGGGCACTCCGCAACAAAATGGATCACATTGCCACAATTGTAGCAAGTCCTCACACGTTGCTTGCTCTTTGTGCCACTTGAGTTGTTCTTGTTGAAGTTTGGCCTTGAGTTTTTCTTGCTCCAAAATTGCCTTGAAGCAAGTGCCATGTGTTCATGATAGGCATACTTTGTATCTTCGGGGTTGCTTTCCTCTTCTTCGTCTTATTCTTCTTCAACACAAACCTTGGCCTTCAATGCAAGGTTGGGCTTCTTTGCCCTTTGAGAACGAAGCACCGCATTGTCGGCGGTCTTGTCCAAGATGTTCATAGCTGCAAACTCATCCAACACTTCACTTGAGGTCAAAGTGTGGAAGTTTGGCCTTTGACGAATGACGGAGGACATGGCCTTGTGGTACGACATCATTGCCTTGAGGAATTTACGCTTGATCCAATTGTAATCCGTGTCCTTGCTCCCATGATCTCAAAGTGAGACCGCGAGTTTGGTTACTCTCAGATAAAGCTCATGAGGTTCTTCGTCTTCTTTCATTGCAAACTCATAGGCTTCATCTTGCACTACTTCATAGTTGAAGCATTGAATGCTTGCGCTTCCCCGATAGAGAGAGACAACACAAAGCCATGCATCTTTGGCTAAGGCGAAGGGCCGAAGATGAGGTAGATCTTCGGGTGGAATTGCATCTTGGATGATGAAGAGAGCATTCTCATTGAATTGATTATCCGCGGCTTCTCCACGAGTGAAGTTTCTTGGGTCATGCGGATAGAAACCTTCTTCAATGATTCTCCATAGATTAGTGTTCACATGATTTAAATGACGCTTAAAGCGATAAACCCAAGAATCAAAGTCCTCATTTTTCACAATCTTAGGGGGAGGACCGGCATGATTCAAATGAGTGGAAGGAATCGGTCCACCATAAACAAGTGGTGGTTCCACATGGGCAAAGATGCTGATGCCATTTTTACCACTAGAAGAAGGGGCCTTTTCACTACTAGCTTCCCTTTTGTCGGAGTTAGCATCCGTCACCTTGTCAGTGGGATCACCCACTTTCAACGGTGCGGTGGATAGTTTAAGCCCTTCAATGAATTTAGTAAACATGCTTTCAACCTCGGTCGTCATGGAGGTTTTCAATGTCTTCAAGGCCACATTGAATTCCTCACGAGAGACCGAGGTTCCCCCATCGCCCGTAGACGAGATCGGATTCAGACCGGAGTGTTCCTCCACATCATCTACAGTATCAATCATACTCTTCGGATGGTAAAGTCCTTAGTAAAGAGACGAGGCTCTGATACCGATTGAAAGGATCGATATGGTTGAATAGAGGGGGTGAATAGGCAACTAACATTTTTTTGTTTTTCTTTACCAAATTAAACTTTGCATCAAAGTAGGTTGTCTAGAAGTGCAACTAGGTGAGCAACCTATATGATGCAACAACAACAAGCACACAAGCAAGAAAGGGAAGTAACACTAATAAGCTTGCAGAAGTAAAGGTACGAGATAACCAAGGGTGGAGCCGGTGAAGACGAGGATGTGTTACCGAAGTTCCTTCCTTTTGAGGGGAAGTACGTCTCTGTTGGAGCGGTGTGGAGGCACAATGCTCCCGAAGAAGCCACTAGGGCCACCGTATTCTCCTCATGCCCTCACACAATGCGAGATGCCGTGATTCCACTATTGGTGCCCTTGGAGGCGGCGACCGGACCTTTACGAACAACGTTGGGGCAATCTCCACAACTTAATCGGAGGCTCCCAACAACACCATGAAGCTTCACCACAATGGACTATGGCTCTGTGGTGACCTCAACCGTCTAGGGTGCTCAAACACCCAAGAGTAACAAGATCCGCTAGGGATTGGTGGTGGAATCAAATTTCTCTTGGTGGAAGTGTAGATCGGGGCCTTCTCAACCACTCTTGAGCAAATCAACAAGTATGATTGGCTAGGGAGAGAGATCGGGCGAAAATGGAGCTTATGGGGGAAGAGGCAAGTCAACGAGGAAGAAGGGGACCCCCTTTTATACTAAAGGACCCCATCCAACCGTTACCCCCAAAGCATCCCCGCAGAGGGCGGTACTATCGCAGGGGGCAGCGGTACTACCGCTCCCCCTTGCGATACTACCGCCCAGCCTGGGACGGCTTGAAGATAGATGAGGGACCGTGCCCAGCGCAGTACTGCCGCGGTGGTAGGGCGGTACTACCACTCTCGAGCGGTACTACCGCACCTACTACCGCTGCAAGTGCCGCTCAACCCGACACGAGATGCGCCCCCTCGAGTCGAGGCGGTAGTGGCCCGGTACTGCAGTGGTACTGCCGCTGAGGACCCTCAAGCGGTACTACCGCTGGGCACCGCAGTACTACTGCTGGGGCCAAAGATTTCCCATTCAGCTGGGAATCAAACCTCCAATGACGCGGGAAGGCCCAAAGGGTGTGAAACGAAAGTGTACATGATGATTCCACCCTAGCCTTACCAAAGCGGACTCCCTCTTGATAGTACGGTGACTCCTACAAAACTAGTCCACCAAACAAGAAACAAAAGAGTTCAGCACCATTTTCTTCAGTATTTTCTTCAGGTGCATTAGCTCGACGTTCTTCATGTTTTGGAATGAATTCTTCAGCAGATTCTTTAGTAGGAATGACATCCTCAGTAGCCTTGAACTTGATAGTTTCCTCAAGTGCTGGTTCATCTATCACAGAAGGTAGGTCCTCTCTTTGCGAGCCATTAGTTTCATTGAACCGCACATCTACAATTTCAACAACTGATAGAGGCTAAGGTGTCCCGATGTTTCGATGAGATGGTGGCTATCGTTTCCTGTGGGAGTCGACCTTGACGATCCGACTACGAACGTTTGAGACGTCGCGCCTTAGCAATCGCTAAACCAACTTCCGAGGGTTATTGACCACGCTGGAGCACGATCAACCTGACCACGAGG
Organism: Triticum aestivum; assembly: GCF_018294505.1. Taxonomy (NCBI): domain Eukaryota; kingdom Viridiplantae; phylum Streptophyta; class Magnoliopsida; order Poales; family Poaceae; genus Triticum; species Triticum aestivum. Next base: position 240,134,659 of record NC_057806.1, read on the forward strand.
GTCTGTTTCCTGCGAGCAAACGAAGAACAAGCAAGAAACTGAGATTGCAATCGGGATATTGCGTATATAAGATGAAAGCTTTATTGATCAAGGTGGGGTTCTGTGACGTCTTGGTCTGGTCGTTGGACACAAACGAAGTACGCGAAGTTGCAGCTATGGCGAACTTTTAATCTAAACAAAACCCAAAGTCTAAACGACGCCCTAAGGGCTGTATATATGGAGGAAGAGGGGGGAATTTCGTGGCCCTTGAGGGTGGGGTCCGAAACCAACCCTAACTCTTGTTTCCCCACACATACGGACTCTAAAAATAGCCTATACTTAAGTATTTCGAAATTACAAGGGCCTGACCCATTAATAAGGTGACGCAGCACCTAGAATAGCCTATGGACGAATATTATGAAGTGGCATCTTGTATATTTCGTCCAAGGCTTCATGCACTCCTTATGGCGGCTTCAAAGTCCTGAAATCATCACTTGTAACTCCGTTCTTGATCCCCTTGCGCATGCCATCAACTCCATGCGTGTTCTTGCTCCAATGTTCATCCTTCTCCAAGCTAGGCCCTTCATTTGTAAGCAAAACAAATGTATCCAATTTAGGCAGTATCATAATCTCATGAACATTAGAATCATTACCAAGAAACGAAAGTACCTGGTAATTTAATTGGCGTGCGCGAGCTCTAGTAATTGGTCCAGTATATGTAACAGTAGGGGCTGTGGGTGTAACCATACACAATTTCAAAAGGGCACATCTTAGTAGTAGAATGCAATGAACGATTATAAGCAAATTCAATATGAGGCAAGCATTCTTCCCACATTTTCTTGTTATTCTTCAAAACAGCCCTAAGCATAGTAGACAATGTTCTATTGACTACTTCAGTTTGTCCATCAGTTTGGGGGTGACAAGTAGTACTAAAAAGCAGCTTAGTCCCCAACTTAGCCCATAAACATCTCCAAAAGTGGCTAAGAAATTTAGTATCACGATCTGAAACAATAATATTTGGCACACCATGTAAGCTAATAATTTCACGAAAGAACAAATCAGCAACATTAACAGCATCATCGCTTTTATGACATGGTATAAAGTGTGCCATTTTCGAGAACCTATCCACGACAACAAATATGCTATCCCTCCCCTTCTTTGTTCGAGGTAAACCTAAAACAAAGTCCATAGATATATCCTCCCAAGGAACACTAGGTACAGGCAAAGGCATATATAAACTATGAGGATTGAGTCGTGACTTAGCTCTTTGACATGTAGTGCGGCGAGCAACAAAACGCTCAACATCCCGTCTCATCTTTGGCCAAAAGAAATGTGTAGCAAGTATATCCTCCGTCTTCTTGATGCCAAAGTGTCCCATTAATCCTCCTCCATGCGCCTCCAGCAACAACAAAAGACGAACGGAGCTAGCTGGAATGCATAGCTTGTTAGCACGAAACACAAATCCATCGTTAAGAACGAACTTGTTCCAAGTTCTCCCTTCCTTACAATTCTGCAATACATCTTTAAATTCAGCATCATGAACATATTGATCTTTGATGGTCTCCAAACCAAATATTTTAAAGTCAAGTTGTGAAAGCATAGTATAACGACGAGACAAGGCATCAGCAATAACATGTTCTTTACCCTTCTTGTGTTTAATGACATAAGGGAAAGTCTCAATGAATTCAACCCATTTAGCATGTCTACGGTTCAGTTTTTCTTGACTTTTAATGTGTTTCAAAGATTAATGATCAGAATGTATAACAAATTCCTTGGGCCATAAATAATGTTGCCATGTTTCTAAGGTACGAACAAGAGCATATAATTCTTTATCATAAGTAGAATAGTTCAGACTAGGCCCACTCAATTTTTCAGAAAAGTATGCAACAGGTTTTCCATCTTGTAATAACACACCTCCTAATCCAATTCCACTAGCATCACATTCAAGCTCAAAAGTCTTATTGAAATTAGGAAGTTGGAGTAAAGGAGCATGTGTCAACTTATATTTCAATACCGTGAAGCCTTCTTCCTGTGCGGTACCCCAAACAAAAGGCGCATCCTTCTTTGTAAGCTCGTTGAGAGGTGCAGCAATGGTGCTAAAATCTCTCACAAAACGCCTATAGAAACCAGCGAGGCCAAGGAAACTCCTCACTTGTGTGACCGTTTTGGGCTGCGGCCAACTCTCAATAGCTTCAATCTTGGCTTTATCAACTTCAATTCCCTATGGAGTAACAACATAGCCAAGAAAAGATACTCGGTCGGTGCAAAAGGTGCACTTTCCAAGGTTTCCAAACAAACGTGCATCACGTAGAGCAATAAAAACAGCACGTAAATGTTCCAAATGTTCCTCCAAAGATTTGCTATAAATCAATATGTCATCAAAGTAAACTACCACAAATCGTCCAATGAAAGCACGTAAAACTTCGTTCATTAACCTCATGAAAGTACTAGGTGCATTAGTTAACCCAAAAGGCATGACTAACCACTCATATAATCCAAACTTAGTTTTAAATGTTGTTTTCCATTCATCACCCAATTTCATACGAATTTGATGGTATCCACTACGCAAATCAACTTTGGAGAATATTGTAGAGCCACTTAATTCATCAAGCATATCATCTAGCCTAGGAATAGGATGACGATAACGAATAGTAATATTATTAATGCCTCTACAATCAACGCACATACGCGACGTACCATCCTTTTTCGGCACTAAAATGATAGGAACAGCACAAGGACTAAGGGATTCGCGTATATAACCTTTGTCGAGCAGTTCTTATACTTGACGCATAATCTCCTTCGTCTCCTCTAGATTGGTACGGTATGGTGCACGGTTGGGTAGCGAAGCACCGGGAATTAAGTCAATTTGATGCTCAATCCCTCGAATAGGTGGTAATCCCGGTGGCACGTCTTGTGGAAAGACGTCAGCGAATTCCTGCAAAATGTTAGTGACAGCAGAGGGCAAAGAGGAAGGCACGTCCTCGAATGAAAATAATGCCTCTTTGCACACAAAAGCATAGCAAACAGATTTGCAAAAATCTAGCTCATCAATATCAGATTTGGTGGCAAGTAAACATGCACTTTTCAATTTAATTTCAGAAACAACAGTAGATGGTTTATTATTAGGCTTCACTTGGTGCTCAAATTCTTTTGCCACAATCTGATTTTCACTCTTATTTGTCTCCTGTTTTGCTTTATTAGATCTATTAATATCATCTTTCAAATGGAATCAGGAGTCATAGGAAGCAAAGTAATATTTTTATCATTATGAACAAGAGTATACTGATTGTTTCTACCATGGTGTACAGAATTTTTATCAAATTGCCATGGTCTACCAAGTAATAAGGAACATGCTTGCATAGGTACCATATCACAATCAACATAATCAGCATATGTAGAGATACTAAAATGCACACGAACAGTACATGTTACCTTAACCTTGCCGCTGTTGTTGAACCATTGGATGTAGTAAGGATGTGGATGTGGTCCTGTGGTGAGAGATAGCTTCTCCACCATCTCCATGCTAGCCAAGTTATTGCAGCTCCCTCCATCTATGATCACGCGAACAGAACGTTCCTTCGCAACTCCCTTTGTATGGAACAAATTATGCCTCTGATTTTGCTCAGCTTGTGTAACATGCACACTCAAAACACGTTGAGCAACTAAACATTCATACCTGTCAGCATCTTTAGGAGCCATGTATTGCGTCTCATGATCAGAGCCGTCTCCACCGTGTTCTTCACGTGTAATAAGAGCCAAAGTCTCCTCATCATAGTCACTAGCGGACTCATACCCACCATCCTCGGTAACAATCATCACATGCTTAGATGGGCATTCTCTCGCATAATGACCTCCACCCTTGCAACGTCGACAAATAATATCATGTGTTTGCCCTGTTGATGCCATGGATGAAGAAGAGCTCTTTGCAGGCCCAGAAGGTGTGCTCTTGGCAGATAGTGGTGATTGTGCCTGCTTTATTGTATCACGGTTGGAGGTGGCAGCCGACGGAGGCGCCGGTGTAGTAGAACGTGTGGAAGTAGATGATGCACTTGGTGTCCATGATGAAGGTCGACCTGCAGAAAAGTTAGTCCGCGCCAATGCCTGTCGATCCTGCACTTCACGTTCAGCTTTACAAGCAAGATGGAATAAACGAGTGATATTAGTATAAACCCTAATAAGATTATGCAAAGGCTCAGATTGGTTCGGATATGATGAACTAACCCTATTTTTTGGCTTTTTCGTGGACTGTAGGTATGAAGAACAGACTCGATCTAATCTACGAAAAACTGTAAAATCTCATCCAGCAACCTGGAAATCTGATACCACTTGATAGAGGCTAAGGTGTCCCGATGTTTCGATGAGATGGTGGCTATCGTTTTCTGTGGGAGTCGACCTTGACGATCCGACTACGAACGTGCGAGACGTCGCGCCTTAGCTTTCGCTAAACCAACTTCCGAGGGTTATTGACCACGCCGGAGCATGATCAACCTGACCACGAGAGTCTGTTTCCTGCGAGCAAACGAAGAACAAGCAAGAAACTGAGATTGCAATCGGGATATTGCGAATATAAGATGAAAGCTTTATTGATCAAGGTGGGGTTCTGTGACGTCTTGGTCTGGTCGTTGGACACAAACGAAGTACGCGAAGTTGCAGGTATGGCGAACTTTTAATCTAAACAAAACCCAAAGTCTAAACGACGCCCTAAGGGCTGTATATATGGAGGAAGAGGGGGGAATTTCGTGGCCCTTGAGGGTGGGGTCTAAAACCAACCCTAACTCTTGTTTCCCCACACATACAGTCTCTAAAAATAGCCTATACTTAAGTATTTCGAAATTACATGGGCCTGGCCCATTAATAAGGTGACGCAGCACCTAGAATAGCCTATGGACGAATATTATGAAGTGGCATGTTGTACATTTCGTCCAAGGCTTCATGCACTCCTTATGGCGGCTTCAAAGTCCTGAAATCATCACTTGTAACTCTGTTCTTGATCCCCTTGCGCATGCCATCAACTCCATGCGTGTTCTTGCTCCAATGTTCATCCTTCTCCAAGCTAGGCCCTTCATTTGTAAGCAAAACAAATGTATCCAATTTAGGCAGCATCATAATCTCATGAACATTAGAATCATTACCAAGAAACGAAAGTACCTGGTAATTTATTTGGTGTGCGCGAGCTCTAGTAAGTGGTCCAGTATATGTAACAGTAGGGGCTGTGGGTGTAACAATGGTATTGATGTCCTCATCAACAACCTTGTGAAGAACGTTGTTGAAAACTCTGTAGGTGTGTGAGTCCTTTCCGTAACCAAGCATAAAACCTTCATGTGCTTTCGGTGCAAATTTTGAGTTGTGATGAGGATCTCTAATCCAACATTTAGCACCGAAGACTTTGAAATAACTTACATTGGGTTTCTTATCGGTGAGGAGTTCATAGGCAGTCTTCTTGAAGAATTTGTGAAGATATACTCTGTTGATGATGTGGCACGCAATATCAATTGCCTCAATCCAGAAACGATGAGGCGTTTTGTATTCATCAAGCATAGTGTGAGCCATCTCAGCAAGAGTCATGTTCTTGCGCTCCACGACGCCATTCTGCTGAGGAGTATAAGGAGCAGATAACTCATGAGTAATACCAAGTTCATCAAGATAGTCATCAAGACCAGAATTCTTGAACTCAGTTCCACTGTCACTTCTAATGTGCTTGATCTTCACACCAAAGTTGGTTGAAGCCCTCGAGGAAAATTGTTTGAAGACTTCCTGCACTTCATGTTTGTAAGTAACAATGTGTACCCATGTGTATCAAGAGTAATCATCAACAATAACAAAGCCATATTGAGATGCATCATTTGAGACTGCAGAATAATGGTTACGACCAAAGAGATCCATGTGAAGCAATTCAAATGGACGAGTGGTGGTCATGATAGTCTTCGCTGGATGCTTATCCTTTGTCATCTTCCTAGCTTTGCAGGCTCCGCATAAGTGATCCTTGAGGAATTTGACATTCTCTATGCCAATGACATGCTTCTTCTTCGCAAGCGTGTGCAAATTCCTCATGCCTGCATGACCAAGTCATCGATGCCAGAGCCAGCCTTCTGAAGCTTTTGCAAGTAGACACACGGCTGGTTGCGGTCCTGTAGAGAAATCAACAATATACAAGTCTCCTCTCCTAAAGCCTTCGAAGACTTTGGAATTGTCAGCTTCCGTAAGCACAACACCACAGCACTTGCCGAAGACAACAACCATATCAAGATCGCAAAGCATTGAGACAGACATGAGGTTGTATCCTAAGGACCCGACAAGCATGACTTTGTCCATGTGTCGATCCTTTGTGATCGCAACCTTACCTAGACCCAATACCTAACTTTTGCCTTTGTCAGCAAAGATGATATGCTTCAGATGCGATGGTGAAAAGGGAGCATCCATCAATAGATTCGTGTCACCAGTCATGTGATTTGTACATCCACTATCGAGGACCCACTCAGTGGCTCTGGGTTGATCATCCTGCAGATGAATTAGTGCAACTTACGAACTCATATACTTCATCAGTGAAGAATATGACATCAATTCATCAGATCAGTTTCATCAAGCAACAGAACAGATAAAGCAGTATGAGGACGTGAGAAATGAAAGTTCATTTCTTCATGATTAGCCTGCGTCCTTTCAGGCACATTCAGGTCTCCAGCAAATTCTTCAGATGATTACGTACGTCTGGAGACCTGACCCTGCAGAAGAGATTAATTCTTTTTCTTCACCACCCACATCTGAAGGGGTGGCAAAGAGTTCATCACTCTGCGAGCTCCATACGAGAAAGGTGGCATATAAGTCAGTCCATTTCGTTTCACATAAGAGGGGTTAGGATAAGCATATGAATAAGCAGAGAAATTCTTCGAGGACTTATGAACATAATAATTAGAAGAATAATGCTCATATTCATAGCCCTTAGCTCTTCCCTGCGAAACAGAGTTGTTAGCACAATGATATTCATATGAGGACTTTGATCCTTTTGAGGAGTTTGGTCCATATGAAGAATTTGATCTGGGATTCCTATTCTTCACAGGTGGTGTCCTGAGGACATTCACCTGAAGACTTTCAAGGCACCTTTTGGGAACCCATCTTTTCTTCATAGGAGGACCGTTCCTGCAGTTAGTGCCAACATATCTAGCAAATATTTCACCATTCTGATTTTTGAACAGTTTATAGTTGGAGTCAAATGACTCATCATCAGAACGAGGAGATTCACATGCAAAGCCAGATAAATTAGATGGATCAACTGGAGGTCCCTTTGCAGCAACCCATGAGGTTTTGGGGTACTGCTTAGGCTTCCAATATGTACCATCAGCATTGAGTTTCCTCTCAAAGGCAATACCCTCTTTCCTAGGCTTCCTGTTGAGGATCTGCTTTTTAAGCACATCACAAAGAGTTTGATGCCCTTTGAGGCTTTTGTACATGCATGTCATGTTCAATTCCTTCAGCCCTGCATCTTCAGGGATACTAGCAATGTCCTCAGATGAGGAATTAGTGATAGCAGAGGCAGGTGAAGAATTTGAAACATTAGCAGCATTTGAACATTCAGGTGAAGAATTAGCAGATTCACGTTCAATGCACTTCAAGCATGGAGGAACAAATTCTTCCTGAGAAGTGCTGATTTGTTAAGCAAGTAATGAATCATGCTCCTTCTGAAGATCTTCATAACTCACTCTTAGCTTTTCAAGATATTGCTTTCTTTGAAGAAATTCATATGAAAGCTTCTCATGATCAGATAAGAGAGTGTTATGATGACCTTGAAGGTTGTTAAACTTAGACTGAAGCCTCTGAAAATTTTCAGTCAAGGTTTTAGTGTGATCCATTTCTTCACCCAACATATCATCACTTTTGTCAAGCATGTTTTGAACCTTTTCAAAAGCCTTTTGTTGTTTTACAGCAATCTTAGCAAGTTTGGAGTAGGTGGGTTTGAGGTTTTCATCAGATTCATTCTCACTTGATTCAGAGGAGGGGTATTTGAGTACCTTGGCACCTTTTGCCATGAAGCAATAGGTGGGAGCGTAGTCATCATTGTGTCCATCAGCCATGTTGGTGAAGCCATTTTCTTTAGAGTTGAAGATGGACTTGCTGACGAAAGCAGTAGCGAGAGCCAGGCTCGCCACACCAGACTCAGAGTCCTCAGATGCCTCCTCTTCCTCATGTTCCTCAGATTCAGCCTCAGAGTCCATTTCCTTGCCAATGAACGCCCGAGCCTTCTTGGAGCTGCTCTTCTTGTAAGATGAAGACTTCAAGGATTTTGATGATGAAGATTTTGAGGATTTCTTCTTTTTATTCGCATCATCAGAACTGTAATCCTTGTATTTCTTCTTCTTTGATTCCATTTCCCACTGAGGACAATATTGAATGTAGTGTCCAGGTTTCTTGCATTTGTGACAAAGCCTCTTCTTGTAGTCACTGGATGAGGAATCATTGCTCCATGAGGATTTTCCAAAGCGACCACGTCTTGAGAACTTCTGGAATTTCTTGACGAGCAGTGCTAGCTCATGGCTCAGTTCTTCAGGATCACCAAGGCTGCTACCAGAATCTTCATCTTCAGATTCAGACACTGCCTTGGCCTTCAGGGCACATGATCTGCCATAGCTCGAACCATAGAGATGGAATTACTCACGCACGACGGTGAGCATCATGAAATTGGTGATGGAGGATGGTTGATGATGACGATGGCGACGGATTCCCCTCTCCGAAGCCCCGAACGAACTCGAGATCAGCCCTCCCGAGAGGTTTTAGGGCTTAGCGGCGGCTCTGTATCGTAAAACGTGATGATTTCTTCTCTCTGATTTTTTTCTCCCTGAAACTCAATATATGGAGTTGGAGTTGGAGTCGGAGAGTTAACATGGGGCCCACGAGGTAGGGGGCGCGCCCTAGGGGGGCAGGCGCGCCCCCACCCTCGTTGAGAGGTGGTGGGCCCCCTGGCCTTCATCTTTTGCATGTATTTTTCTTATTTTCTGAAAAGTGGCTTCGTGAAGTTTTAGGTCATTCCGAGAACGTTTGCTCTTGCATATAAATAACACCGTGGTAATTCTACTGAAAACAGTGTCAGTCCAGGTTAGTTCCATTCAAATCATGCAAGTTAGAGTCCAAAACAAGGGCAAAAGTGTTTGGAAAAGTAGATACGTTGGAGACGTATCAACTCCCCCAAGCTTAAAACCTTTGCTTGTCCTCAAGCAATTCAGTTGATAAACTGAAAGTGATAAAGAAAAACTTTTACAAACTCGGTTTGCTCTTGTTGTCGTAAATATGTAAAGCCAACATTCAAGTTTTCAACAAAGATTATAACTAACCACATTCACAATAACGCTTAGGTCTCAAGTTTACTCATATCAATGGCATAATCAACTAGCGAGCAATAATAATAAATCTCGGATGACATTGCAAATGTAACGCCATGAGATAGACACTTCAAAGGGAAGAATTTTGGTGGTGGTGTTACCCACCGTATAGGAAGTATTAGACCCAGACACGGTGCACAATTATCGTGGCCCTCCGAAGTCAAATTCCACGTTAATATATTCACACTCAGAATGTAAGTCTTCATTGATTGAAGATATACTTTACTTCATGTGTTGCACATCTATGTCATCAACATGCTTAAGTGTTAGGATGTGTGGCTGATCACAGGACATTTGAGGATTCCAAGATATTTAGCTCACACCGTAACTTGCAAAACCTCTTCTCCTTCAATCTTGCCATTGAGAAAAGCGCTCTTCACATCCATTTGGTACAGAAGATTGTTATGATGATTTGCATAGGCCAGCAGTATGCGTATGGCTTCAAGCCTAGCCATAGGAGCAAATGTTTCTTCAAAGTCAATCCCTTCAACTTGAGTGTATCCTTGAGCAACGAGACGAGCTTTTTTTCTGACAACTTGACCATGCTCATCTTGCTTGTTGCGATATATCCATTTAGTGCCTATTATATTGTGCTTACGAGGATAAGGACGCTTAACCAGTTCCCATACATTATTCAGCTCAAACTATTGAAGCTCTTCTTGCATAGCTTGAATCCATTCAGGTTCCATGAAGGCTTCATCAACTTTCTTGGGTTCAGATATTGAGACGAATGCGAAGTGCCCACAAAAATTTGCTAGCTGTGTTGCCCTTGAACGAGTGAGTGGACCTGGTGCATTGATGCTATCAATTATTCTCTCAATCTGTACTTCATTTGCAACACGAGGATGTACAGGACGAAGATTTTGCTCTTGCTGATCATTGTCATCGTTAGAAGGATGGGACAATTACATTTTTACCCCTAGTTGGTTCCTACCCACGGGTTTTGCCCTTACTTTTCGAGCTTGCTCAATTTTGCCCTTACTTTTTCCATCGAGGTCCCTCGAATGCCCTTTGACCGTTTGACCAAAACTTTGAAAATTCATAACTAATTCATATGAACTCAGAAAAATGCAAATAAGATATCGAATGTTCATATAAACATTACCTTTATGGGCATATCATTTTCATTCAGGACAAAAGCATCGTTTAAATTACCCGAGGTAATTAATGTTATTAACATTATTAAAAATAAATAGGTATATACAATATTTTTTTCATGAATAAAAAATATATGCAAATGTAGGTGATGTTTTCTGAACATTCTGATACCTTATTTGCATTTTCCTGAGTTCGTATCAACTTGTTATGAAGTTTCCAAATAATGGTCAAAGTCGTTAGAACATTCATAACAAGTTGATACAAACTCAAAAATTGCAAATAAGTTATCATGATGTTCAGAAAACATCACCTACATTTGCATGTAATTTTTATTCATGGAAAAAATATTGTTTATACCTATTTATTTTTAATAATGTTAATAAATTAATTACCTCGGGTAGTTTAAACGATGCTTTTGTCCTGAATGCAAATGATATGCCCATAAAGGTAATGTTTATCTGAACATTTTGATATCTTATTTGCATTTTTCTAAGTTTGTCTGAATTAGTTATGATTTTTCAAAGTTTTGGTCAAACGGTCAAAGGGCATTCGAGGGACCTCGATGGAAAAAGTAAGGGCAAAACTGAGCAAGCTCGAAAAGTAAGGGCAAAACCCGTGGGTAGGAACCAACTAAGGGTAAAAATGCAATTGTCCCTAGAAGGATTGTCTTCAGGCTGAGCATTGTCTTCATGTTGATTAGGTGCGGAGATGATAAGTTCCTCTTCAGGCTGAGCTTCAGATGGTATGATTTCTCCAGTTACCATAAGTTTGATTGATTCACTGGATGGAATTTCATCTAGCACATTTGGCAGGTGCTCTCTTTGAGAGCCGTTAGTCTCATCGAACCGCACATCCACAGTTTCAACCACTTTATAGTGAAAGGGGTTGAAGACTCTGTAGGAGTGCGAATCCTTTCCATATCCAAGCATAAAACCTTCATGTGCTTTCGGTGCAAATTTTGAAGTGTGATGTGGATCCTTGATCCAGCACCTGGCACCAAATACTCTGAAGTAACTGACATTTGGCTTCTTGCCAGTAAGGAGATCATAGGATGTCTTGTTCAGAAGCTTGTGAAGATAAACATGGTTGATGATATGGCATGCAGTATCAATGGCTTCAGGCCAGAACTTTCTTGGGGTCTTGTATTCATCAAGCATCGTCCGGGCCATCTCAATAAGTGTTCTGTTCTTGCGTTCCACGACGCCATTCTGCTACAGTGTGTATGGAGCTGAGAATTCATGTGTGATGCCCAAAGTATCAAGATAAGTGTCTAGGCCAGTGTTCTTGAATTCAGTGCCATTGTCACTTCTGATGTGCTTGATCTTGACGCCATAGTTGTTCATGGCTCGATTGGCGAAGTGTCTGAAGACATCCTGCAATTCAGTCTTGTAGAGGATTATATGCACCCAAGTATATCTTGAATAATCATCAACAATGACAAAGCCATAGAGACAAGCAGTAGTAGTAAGAGTTGAGTAATGAGTGGGACCGAAAAGGTCCATGTGGAGCAGTTCGAAGGGTTGGGTCGTTGTCATGATTGACTTCGAGGGATGCTTGGCCCTCATCATCTTTCCTGCTTCACAGGCACCGCATAAGTGATCCTTCTTGAACTTGACGCCCTCGATGCCTATGACATGCTTCTTCCTTGCAAGGGTGTGCAGGTTCCTCATGCCAGCATGCCCTAGCCTCCGATGCCAGAGCCAGCATTCAGAAGCTTTTGCCAGAAGACATACGGCAAGTTGTGGTCCTGCTGAGAAATCTACCACGTACAAATCATCTTTCCCATACCCTTCAAAGACTACAGACTTGTCAGATTCCATTAGAACAAGGCAACGATATTTTCCAAACATCACAATCATGTTCAAATCGCAGAGCATTGAGACAGACATTAAGTTGAAACCAAGGGATTCAAAAAGCATGACTTTATCCATGTGTTGATCCCTTGAGATTGCAACTCTACCTAGACCAAATACCTTGCTTTTACCAGTGTCAGCAAATGTGATGTGACTTTTGTCAGATGGACGTAAGGTTGAGTCCATGAGAAGGCTTCGCTTGCCAGTCATGTGATTAGTACACCCACTATCAATAATCCATTCTGAAGCAGCTGGTGTCGTACCCTACAGTGCAGTTAGGGGGATAGGCTTCACGAAGAGAATTGTGAAGCATAAACATTTGACGAGCAAGTGGATTATGAAAGCTTAGATCAAGGTTAGGACTGATAGGGCAAGTAGCAAGCTACTCATGAACAAAATACATAATAAGACCATTTGGGCATTTGATCTTGTGCCCTACAAGATGTTTAAGGTCCCCAGCAATAGCTTCAGACAATTTTGGTTTTCGGCTGGAGACCGTTCCCTACAAAAGAGAGTTAAGCTTTCTTAGCCACCCACATCTTCAAGGGTGGCTTCGAAGCAATGAGTCTAAGTGCAGCATCTGAGAACTTTGGCTTTGGAGCCCTAGCAAAAAGTCTTGCAGGTGGACAATAGTACACATAAGAATAAGCAGAGTAGTTCTTGGTCTTATGAACATGGCGGTTTGATGAAACGCGCTCATATTCATAGGCCTGAGTATGGCTTCCCTACAAAACATTTGCATTAGTGTGACTCAGGTGAGTCCGTTGTCTGTATGAAGCCTTTGGACCATATGAAGCATGTGGTCTGGGGTTTGTCTTCTTCACTTGTGGTGTCATGACAACATTCACAGGAAGATTCTCCAAACACCTTTTCGGCACCCAGACTTTCTTCATAGGCGTCCCATTCCTACAGTTAGTACCAATATACCTGGCAAACACTTCACCATTCTGATTCTTAAACAGGTTATAGTTTGCATCAAAGGATTCATGAATAACAATGGCATTAGCACAAGTGAAGCCAGATAGGGTGGATGGATCCACTGAAGGTTCCTTTGCAGCAACCCATGTGGTTTTGGGGTACTGCTCAGGTTTCCAGTAAGAGCCATCAGCATTCATTTTCCTTTCGAATCCAACACCCTCTTTCCTAGGGTTTCGGTTCAGGGTCTGCCTTTTGAGAACATCGCATAGTGTCTGATGCCCTTTGAGACTTTTGTACATCCCTGTTTCAAGCAATGTCTTCAACCTAGCATCCTCATCAGCAATAGCAGTGGTATCCTCAGCATAGGGGTTAGTTACCACATCAACAGTTGAAGATATTGCAATAGTAGCAGCAGTAGAACACCCAGCAACAGAAGTAGCGTTGTCACGCTCAATGCATTTAAGACATGGTGGTTCAAATCCTTCCTGAGCGGAACTGATCTGTTCGGTGTGAAGTGACTCATTTTCCTTTTGAAGATCTTCATGAGCCGCTCTCAATTTCTCAAGATCTTGCTTCCTTTGAAGATAATCATAGGAAAGCTTTTCATGAGTTGTTGAGAGCGTTTCATGACGACTTTCAAGTTCCTCATACTTAACGTGAAGATTTTTTATGTCTTCAATTAAGGACTGAGATCGAGTCATTTCAGCGTCCAACAGGTCATCGCTTTTGTCTAACATTTTTTGAATATGTTCCATAGCTTTATGTTGTTCAGTTGCAATTTTAGCAAGTGTTTTGTAGCTGGGTTTGGAACCACAATTAGAGTCATCTTCACTGGATGTTTGATAGTGAGTAGTGTGTGTGTTTACCTTGGCACCGCGTGCCATGAAGCAGTAGGTAGGAGCGGAGTAGTCCTTGTCATTTGCATTGGTGTCGGTGATGAAGTCATTGTCTTCAGTGTGAAGATGGACTTGGCAACGTATGCTGTAGCCAGACTCGCAACGCCAGAATCGGACTCCTCCTCAGACTCCACCTCCGCCTCCTCAGAAGCGGACTCCTCCTCTAAATCCATTTCCTTGCCAACAAACGCACGAGCCTTGCCAGATGAGCTCTTCTTGTGTGATGAAGACCTTGAGGAAGACTTGGAAGAAGACTTTGAGTAATTCTTCTTCTTCTTGTCATCAGAATAATATTCCTTGATCTTCTTCTTCTTGTTGTTCTCATTGTCCCACCGTGGACACTCAGAGATGTAGTGACCAGGTTTCTTGCACTTGTGGCATGTTCTCTTCTTGTAGTCATGAGCAGAAGCTTCATCATTTCTTGAGGTGGATCGTGAAGACTTTCTGAAGTCTTTCTTCTTGGTGAATCTCTAGAACTTCTTCACAAGCATAGCAAGCTCCTTTCCAATGTTTTCAGGATCGTCAAAACTGCAGTCAGATTCCTCATCAGATGAGGAAACAACTTTTGCCTTCAAGGCACGAGTTCGCCCATAGTTGGGACCGTAGATGTCTCTTTTCTTAGAAAGCTGAAACTCATGTGTGTTGAGCCTTTCAAGTATGTCAGACGGATCGAGTGTCTTGAAGTCAGGGCATTCTTGAATCATCAGGGCTAGGGTGTCAAACGAGGTGTCAAGTGATCTCAGGAGTGTCTTGACAATTTCATGCTTGGTGATCTCAGTAGCGCCGAGAGCGCGAAGCTCATTTGTGATTTTAGTGAGGCGGTCAAACATGAGCTGGACATTCTCATTGTCGTTTCTCTTGAAGCGGTTGAAGAGGTTGCGAAGGACACTAATTCTTTGATCTCTCTGGGTTGAGACGCCTTCGTTGACCTTGGAGAGCCAGTCCCAGACTTGCTTGGATGTTTCCAGAGCACTCACACGGCCATACTGTCCTTTGGTCAGATGACCACAGATGATGTTCTTGGTAGTGGAATCCAGTAGAACGAACTTCTTGACATCAGCAGCGGTGACACCTTCTCCAGCCTTGGGAACGCCATTCTTGATGACATACCAGAGGTCCACATCAATGGCTTCAAGATGCATGCGCATCTTATTTTTCCAGTAGGGATATTCAGTTCCACCAAAGACGGGGCACGCAGCGGAGACGTTAATTATCCCTGCAGTCGACATAGCTAAAACTCCAGGTGGTTAAACCGAATCACACAGAACAAAGGAGTACCTTGCTCTGATACCAATTGAAAGTGCTAGTGATCGACTAGAGGGGCGGTGAATAGGCGATTTTTATGAAAGTCTTCAAAACATGGAAGTTTCGAAGACAAACGATAGAAATAAACCTATTACCATGCAGCGAAAGGTAGACTACACTAAGCAAGCCATAGTCAAGTATTCAATGAAGTGAAAGCACAATGACTAATAGCAGCTAGGCAGTATAGATCAGGTAGGAAGATAGTGTGAAGCCAATCAGAACAATCAGTTACTTAGTGAAGACAAAAGATAATGCAATCATACAATGACTTCACCAGGGCCAACAGTAAGTAAAGTAAAGAGAAGGATGAAACCAGTGACTCGTTGAAGACAATGATTTGTTGGACCAGTTCCAGTTGCTGTGACAACTGTACGTCTGGTTAGGGAGGCTGAGATTCAACTCAGAAGACCGCGTCTTCACCTTATTCCCCTTGAGCTAAGGACACCCAGTCCTCGCTCAATCACTCTGGTAAGTCTTCAAGGTAGACTTCCAAACCTTCACAGACTTTGTTCACCGGCGATCCACAATGACTCTTGGATGCTCAGAACGCGACGCCTAACCGGCTGGAGGATTCACAGTCCTCAAGTGTAATAAGTCTTCAGATCACACAGACAGGAAGACTTAAGTGATGCCTAACACTCTTTGGCTCTGGGTGGTTAGGGCTTTATCCTCGCAAGGAATTCTCTCTCAAAGGCTTCGAGGTGGGTTGCTCTCAAACGACAAAAGCCGTACACTAACTCTGAGCAGCCAACCGTTTATGGTTGTAGGGGTGGGCTATTTATAGCCACTAGGCAACCCGACCTGATTTGTCTGAAATGACCCTGGGTCACTAAGGAACTGACACGTGTTCCAACGGTCAGATTTCAAACACACACGGCAACTTTACTTGGGCTACAAGCAAAGCTGACTTATCCAACTCTGAATAAGATTTCCTCTCATGGTCTTCACTCGAAGACATAGGATTTTGGTTAAGCATCACTTCAGTCATTCTGACTGGTTCTCTTGGACCCCACTTAACAGTACGGTGGTTCCTATGACTCAACAAAGAAAAAAACAAAGAACGACAAAACTGCTAAGTCTTCGCGCTCCATAGTCTTCACGCGATGTCTTCTCTTGTCATAGTCTTCAATGTGAATGTCTTCACATACCACCTTTGACTTCAATGTCTTCATACATTTTTAGGGGTCATCTCTGGTAGGAAAACCGAATCAATGAGGGACTTCTACCTGTGTTATCCTGCAATTCTCACAAACACATTAGTCCCTCAACCAGGTTTGTCGTCAATACTCCAAAACCAACTAGGGGTGGCACTAGATGCACTTACAATGGTGATGCATCATCCATTTGGCATCAAGTTTGGGTGAGGCACCTAAGAAGTTCGACAAATCCTCACTGTGGTCTGTTTCTTCTCAGTAATCAAGCTCGAGGAAGCAAGAACCACGTGGCAGAGGACAGTGACGTGGAACAACAATGGCCATCCAATTTTGTGGAGTTCCACTAAAACTGAGGAAGACATGCCCGGGTATGGAGACACGCATCGTTGTTTCCAAAAATATAAAAAAGGGTTAGCAACGACATCTCAATTGTCAATAAGAATTAATGAAAAGTACACCAACAAACAGAAGCATCATAATTATCTTGATGGGAACTAAACCAAGATACCCGAGAAAAAAAGCATTTCTTCATTTAACCAGTGATAGTACTACCACCATATGGACAATGACCGCACAACCACCATGTACTTTTTGTTGAAACAACATGTATACCTCCACCGAGGCATAAATCAGGACAACTTTTTGTGTGGCATTTCCTCTATAATAGTACTAGTAGGTGATGTTGGACCAGCTGACGAACCCTAGCTACTATGCATGGGGAGCTGGGGAGTAGTCGCATAGAAGAAAACCCGCACGCAGCGACCTGGGGAGCTAGACCAGTACAAGAAGTTATACCTCAGGTGGGCGAGATGTCGTTTAGGCGGGCGGGCGGGATCTGCCCACACGACGGCAACGAACAAGGGCGTAGAGGATCTTCGTCCGCGCCAGCGCCGGCTCCAAGAGAACGATGCGCATCGGCTTCCTCCATCGCCGATGGCGACAACGTCAATGCTGCACCTCTTCACCTCCCGCAGCGGACGGGATTCGGCCGGATCTGTGACCACCAGTGAGGAGAGAGATAGAGTGGACACTGTCATCTTGTTTTGATATGGAGAGGGTGAGAGAGCGAGACGCGAGAAACTCTATTAAACATGAGGCTATAATGGAGTAAAAAAATCTCTCCATAGCAGTGGTTTTAAATAGAATACGCGCGTTCCCGGAAAAAAGAAACGAAAACTGGCGGACAATTTTTTAAGGGTCTGTCTAGGACACATCTAGATGTGACATAGTTATGTCACATATAAGTTGATGTCCACTCTGTTTGTGGTCTTTTCCTAGTTTTTTTTGTTTCTTATTGCTACATTATATACTTGTGGGAGCTTAGATGTGATATCCTTAAATAACATCTAGATGTGAATTAGACAAACTGATTTTCTAACGTACCAAGAAAGAAAACTCGATCAAAAACACGCCCCCGCTTCTAGGTCGTGAGAGTCGTGGCGCACACACACATAGACATAGACATGCATATCCGTGTTTACGTAAAATTCCATTTCCATCTCCATCTCCAATCATATTTGTCCAACTGGCACATTATTTACGTTGTTAATTATATACGCAGCAATATTAATGTACAACATCTCTTGTTTGCGCACATCCGGACCGCTGCTGATAGAGGTGAGGGTCCCGATGTTTCGATGAGATGGTGGCTATCATTTTCTGTGGGAGTCGACTTTGACGATCCGACTACGAACGTGCGAGACGTCGCGCCTTAGCAATCGCTAAACCAACTTCCGAGGGTTATTGACCACGCCGGAGCACGATCAACCTGACCACGAGGGTCTGTTTCCTGCGAGCAAACTAAGAACAAGAAAGAAACTGAGATTGCAATCTGGATATTGCGAATATAAGATGAAAGCTTTATTGATCAAGGTGGGGTTTTGTGACGTCTTGGTCTGGTCGTTGGACACAAACAAAGTACGCGAAGTTGCAGCTATGGCGAACTTTTAATCTAAACAAAACCCCAAAGTCTAAACGACGCCCTAAGGGCTGTATATATGGAGGAAGAGGGGGGGGGGAATTTCGTGGCCCTTGAGGGTGGGGTCCGAAACCAACCCTAACTCTTGTTTCCCCACACATACGGACTCTAAAAATAGCCTATACTTAAGTATTTTGAAATTACATGGGCCTGGCCCATTAATAAGGTGACGCAGCACCTAGAATAGCCTATGGACGAATATTATGAAGTGGCATCTTGTATATTTCGTCCAAGGCTTCATGCACTCCTTATGGCGGCTTTAAAGTCCTGAAATCATCACTTGTAACTCCGTTCTTGATCCCCTTGCGCATGCCATCAACTCCATGTGTGTTCTTGCTCCAATGTTCATCCTTCTCCAAGCTAGGCCCTTCATTTTTAAGCAAAACAAATGTATCCAATTTAGGCAGCATCATAATCTCATGAACATTAGAATCATTACCAAGAAACGAAAGTACCTGGTAATTTAATTGGCGTGCGCGAGCTCTAGTAATTGGTCCAGTATATGTAACAGTAGGGGCTGTGGGTGTAACAATGGTATTGATGTCCTCATCATCCTCCCCTTCTTGAAATGAAGTCGTCCTCGACGGAAGCGCATCTTCCTCACCCAAATAAGGCTTCAAATCTGCAATGTTAAAAGTGGGACTAATCCCAAAATCTACAAGTAGCTCAAGTTTATATGCATTATCATTTATTTTCTCTAACACCTTAAAAGGACCATCAGCACGTGGCATTAGCTTTGATTTGCGCAGATTAGGAAATCTATCTTTACGCAAATGTAACCAAACAAGATCTCCAGGCGCAAACACAACATGTTTTCTACCCTTATCTCCAGCAAGTTTATATTTAGCATTCATACGCTCAATGTTTTCCTTAGTTAACTCATGCATTTTTAAATCAATTCAGAACGTTCTTTAGCATCAAAATTAACCTTCTCTGAAGATGGAAGAGGCAACAAATCAATAGGTGCACGAGGTAGGAAACCATACACAATTTCAAAAGGGCACATCTTAGTAGTAGAATGCAATGAACGATTATAAGCAAATTCAATATGAGGCAAGCATTCTTCCCACATTTTCTTGTTATTCTTCAAAACAGCCCTAAGCATAGTAGACAATGTTCTATTGACTACTTCAGTTTGTCCATCAGTTTGGGGGTGACAAGTAGTACTAAAAAGCAGCTTAGTCCCCAACTTAGCCCATAAACATCTCCAAAAGTGGCTAAGAAATTTAGTATCACGATCTGAAACAATAGTATTTGGCACACCATGTAAGCGAATAATTTCACGAAAGAACAAATCAGCAACATTAACAGCATCATCGCTTTTATGACATGGTATAAAGTGTGCCATTTTCGAGAACCTATCCACGACAACAAATATGCTATCCCTCCCCTTCTTTGTTCGAGGTAAACCTAAAACAAAGTCCATAGATATATCCTCCCAAGGAACACTAGGTACAGGCAAAGGCATATATAAACCATGAGGATTGAGTCGTGACTTAGCTCTTTGACATGTAGTGCAGCGAGCAACAAAACGCTCAACATCCCGTCTCATCTTTGGCCAAAAGAAATGTGTAGCAAGTATATCCTCCGTCTTCTTGACGCCAAAGTGTCCCATTAATCCTCCTCCATGCGCCTCCTGCAACAACAAAAGACGAACGGAGCTAGCTGGAATGCATAGCTTGTTAGCACGAAACACAAATCCATCGTTAAGAACGAACTTGTTCCAAGTTCTCCCTTCCTTACAATTCTGCAATACATCTTTAAATTCAGCATCATGAACATATTGATCTTTGATGGTCTCCAAACCAAATATTTTAAAGTCAAGTTGTGAAAGCATAGTATAACGACGAGACAAGGCATCAGCAATAACATTTTCTTTACCCTTCTTGTGTTTAATGACATAAGGGAAAGTCTCAATGAATTCAACCCATTTAGCATGTCTACGGTTCAGTTTTGCTTGACTTTTAATGTGTTTCAAAGATTCATGATCAGAATGTATAACAAATTCCTTGGGCCATAAATAATGTTGCCATGTTTCTAAGGTCCGAACAAGAGCATATAATTCTTTATCATAAGTAGAATAGTTCAGACTAGGCCCACTCAATTTTTCAGAAAAGTATGCAACAGGTTTTCCATCTTGTAATAACACACCTCCTAATCCAATTCCACTAGCATCACATTCAAGCTCAAAAGTCTTATTGAAATTAGGAAGTTGGAGTAAAGGAGCATGTGTCAACTTATCTTTCAATACCGTGAAGGCTTCTTCCTGTGCGATACCCCAAACAAAAGGCACATCCTTCTTTGTAAGCTCATTGAGAGGTGCAGCAATGGTGCTGAAATCTCTCACAAAACGCCTATAGAAACCAGCGAGGCCAAGGAAACTCCTCACTTGTGTGACCGTTTTGGGCTGCGGCCAACTCTCAATAGCTTCAATCTTGGCTTTATCAACTTCAATTCCCTATGGAGTAACAACATAGCCAAGAAAAGATACTCGGTCGGTGCAAAAGGTGCACTTTCCAAGGTTTCCAAACAAACGTTCATCACGTAGAGCAATAAAAACAGCACGTAAATGTTCCAAATGTTCCTCCAAAGATTTGCTATAAATCAATATGTCATCAAAGTAAACTACCACAAATCGTCCAATGAAAGCACGTAAAACTTCGTTCATTAACCTCATGAAAGTACTAGGTGCATTAGTTAACCCAAAAGGCATGACTAACCACTCATATAATCCAAACTTAGTTTTAAATGCTGTTTTCCATTCATCTCCCAATTTCATACGAATTTGATGGTATCCACTACGCAAATCAACTTTGGAGAATATTGTAGAGCCACTCAATTCATCAAGCATATCATCGAGCCTAGGAATAGGATGACGATAACGAATAGTAATATTATTAATGCCTCTACAATCAACGCACATACGCGACGTACCATCCTTTTTCGGCACTAAAATGATAGGAACAGCACAAGGACTAAGGGATTCGTGTATATAACCTTTGTCGAGCAGTTCTTGTACTTGACGCATAATCTCCTTCGTCTCCTCTGGATTGGTACGGTATGGTGCACGGTTGGGTAGCGAAGCACCGGGAATTAAGTCAATTTGATGCTCAATCCCTCGAATAGGTGGTAATCCCGGTGGCACGTCTTGTGGAAAGACGTCAGCGAACTCCTGCAAAATGTTAGTGACAGCAGGGGGCAAAGAGGAAGGCACGTCCTCGAATGAAAATAATGCCTCTTTGCACACAAAAGCATAGCAAACAGATTTGCTGAAATCTAGCTCATCAATATCAGATTTGGTGGCAAGTAAACATGCACTTTTCAATTTAATTTCAGAAACAACAGTAGATGGTTTATTATTAGACTTCATTTGGTGCTCAAATTCTTTTGCCACAATCTGATTTTCACTCTTATTTGTCTCCTGTTTTGCTTTATTAGCTCTATTAATATCATCTTTCAAAATGGAATCAGGAGTCATAGGAAGCAAAGTAATATTTTTATCATTATGAACAAGAGTATACTGATTGTTTCTACCATGGTGTACAGAATTTTTATCAAATTGCCATGGTCTACCAAGTAATAAGGAACATGCTTGCATAGGTACCACATCACAATCAACATAATCAGCATATGTAGAGATACTAAAATGCACACGAACAGTACGTGTTACCTTAACCTTGCCGCTGTTGTTGAACCATTGGATGTAGTAAGGATGTGGATGTGGTCTTGTGGTGAGAGATAGCTTCTCCACCATCTCCATGCTAGCCAAGTTATTGCAGCTCCCTCCATCTATGATCACGCGAACAGAACGTTCCTTCACAACTCCCTTTGTATGGAACAAATTATGCCTCTGATTTTGCTCAGCTTGTGTAACCTGCACACTCAAAACACGTTGAGCAACTAAACATTCATACCTGTCAGCATCTTCAGGAGCCATGTATTGCGTCTCATGATCAGAATCGTCTCCATCGTGTTCGTCACGTGTAATAAGAGCCAAAGTCTCCTCATCATAGTCACTAGCGGACTCATACCCACCATCCTCAGTAACAATCATCACACGCTTAGATGGGCATTCTCTCGCATAATGACCTCCACCCTTGCAACGTCGACAAATAATATCATGTGTTTGCCCTGTTGATGCCATGGATGAAGAAGAGCTCTTTGCAGGCCCAGAAGGTGTGCTCTTGGCAGATAGTGGTGATTGTGCCTGCTTTATTGTATCACGGTTGGAGGTGGCAGCCGATGGAGGCGCCGGTGTAGCAGAACGTGTGGAAGTAGATGATGCACGTGGTGTCCATGATGAAGGTCGACCTACAGAAAAGTTAGTCCGCGCCAATGCCTGTCGATCCTGCACTTCACGTTCAGCTTTACAAGCAAGATGGAATAAACGAGTGATATTAGTATACTCCTTATACTCTAGAATCGTCTGAATATCTCTATTTAATCCACCCATAAAATGTGCAAGCATAGCTTCATTCTCCTCAACAATACCACATCTAATCATGCCAGTTTGTAATTCCTGATAATATTCTTCTACAGAATTTTTTCCCTGTCTTAAGCACTGCAATTTTTGAAGTAATTCACGTTGATAATATGGTGGAACCCAACGAGTACGCATAGCAGTTTTCAAAGCAGCCCAAGTAGCCGGAATAGGATATAATCTACAATGCTCAGACCACCAAACACATGCAAAACTAGTGAATGCACAAACAGCAGCAGGAACACGTCTCTCCTCGGGATATTGTAAACATGTAAATCGTTGTTCAGTTTCTAACTCCCAAGTAAGATATATATCAGGAACATATCTACCCTCAAATGGTGGAATATTCAATTTTAGTTTAGGGAGATGGTCATGATCTCGTACCTGAGGGTGAGCCCTACCATTGCCATTATTTGCATGTGGACGACCTGGTGGTTGTTGTGCTAGTGGTGGCACGTAGTTCTGATTTTGATCAACCTCATCCTCATAATCTCCCACATAATCATCCTCCTCCACATCAGCAGTAGGAGCCACAGAAGTATCAACAGCAGCACCAGCAGTTTGGCCCGACTGAAGAGGGACACGGCTCGCTCGGCGGAGGGCTGTTTCCCGACGTGGAGGTAGTCGGTGTTGTTGCTGTTGTTGCAGAGGTGCGGCAGGAGCAGCCGGTGGTGGTGGTGGTGGTGAAAAACGCGAAAGCAATTCAGCAAACTTGTTATCGAGCTTTGTTTCAAACGTCTTCTCCATGCCATCTATCTTCTCCATGGCCTCTTCAAATCTGTTTATCACATCTTGCACCTGTACACTCATCATTTGCTGAAACGTATCATGAAGCTCCTTGTTCGTCAAGTTCTCCCAGTCAGTCTCGTCGGATTGTGATCCTGGCATGGTTAGCAGCAATAGAAACACACAAGAATATGATCCTACAGACTACTAACAAGTGGTGGTGGTGGCGGGTGTCACAAATCCGTCAAGCAAATCTCAAATTCTTACCAGTTCTTACCCAGCAGCAGGCGGTGATCGGCAACCGTTATAGTCAAAACTCTCAAAAGCTTGGATAGAGCGATTGCCAGGGAGAGTCAAACGCACGACGTAGATGTATGTGGAGCTGGGAAGGCTTATAGTATGGTAGCAAAAAGGGTCAGCAATAATCAATTCAGAGATGCAAAGTTGAATAAACGCTCAACGACGGTACTGTGCTGGTCCTAGGCTAGACCGTGCTAGAGACGCGAGCCTAGAACACTAACAAAATCACGGCGCTGCACGTAAATAAGGGAAAAGCACAATCTGGAACTTTTTTTTTCTCTCTTTTTTTTGCGCTCCTCTTTTTTTTGCGAAAAATCACTATAATGGCGAGTGTCTCAAAACTCTTCCCTCGTCAAACTGATAGGATGGGCACGAATTTTTTTTTTTCTTTTTTTCGGAAATCAGGGCAGCGACGACGAAAAAGTGCGACAAAAAATCACTATGATGGCATGTGGCTCAAAAGACTCAGAAAAGCCTAAAAATAGGATAGGGAAAAAAAAATTGCCCGTGAAAATTTTGGCCTAAAAACTGCCCAGGGGTCTCCAGACTCTTTTTTTTCCGAGACCTACGCAGGCAAGGAAACACGAATCGGAATTTATATTGATCTCAAGAACAAACCTAATATGAGAAGAACTCGGATTGGTGGTGGATATATGGTTGTGGTATATGGTAGCGGTGGTGGTATATGGATACAGATTGGCGGTGGTATATGGATACGGATTGGTGGTGGTATATGGATATGGATTCAGAGCGGTGGCGGATAAGCAAAAGTGGTAGATGGGCGATGATGATGGTGCGGCGGCGGCGTGACAACTTATGACCAGAACTCGAAACTCTAAAAGACTAGACTCTAAGACCAGCAACTTGACACGAGATGCAACCGCAAATTCAACAAAGCAAAAACCCTAAAAAGATTATGCAAAGGCTCAGATTGGTTCGGATATGATGAACTAACCCTAATTTTTTTTTCTGGCTTTTTTGTGGACTGTAGGTATGAAGAACAGACTCGATCTAATCTACGAAAAACTGTAAAATATCAACGAGCAACCTGGAAATCTGATACCACTTGATAGAGGCGAGGGTCCTGATGTTTCGATGAGATGGTGGCTATCGTTTTCTGTGGGAGTCGACTTTGATGATCCGACTACGAATGTGCGAGACGTCGCGCCTTAGCAATCGCTAAACCAACTTCCGAGGGTTATTGACCATGCCGGAGCACGATCAACCTGACCACGAGGGTCTGTTTCCTGCGAGCAAACGAAGAACAAGCAAGAAACTGAGATTGCAATCTGGATATTGCGAATATAAGATGAAAGCTTTATTGATCAAGGTGGGGTTCTGTGACGTCTTGGTCTAGTCGTTGGACACAAACAAAGTACGCGAAGTTGCAGCTATGGTGAACTTTTAATCTAAACAAAACCCCAAAGTCTAAACGACGCCCTAAGGGCTGTATATATGGAGGAAGAGGGGGGGGGGATTTCGTGGCCCTTGAGGGTGGGGTCCGAAACCAACCCTAACTCTTGTTTCCCCACACATACGGACTCTAAAAATAGCCTATACTGAAGTATTTCGAAATTACATGGGCCTGGCCCATTAATAAGGTGACGCAGCACCTAGAATAGCCTATGGACGAATATTATGAAGTGGCATCTTGTATATTTCGTCCAATGCTTCATGCACTCCTTATGGCGGCTTTAAAGTCCTGAAATCATCACTTGTAACTCCGTTCTTGATCCCCTTGCGCATGCCATCAACTCCAGGTGTGTTCTTGCTCCAATGTTCATCCTTCTCCAAGCTAGGCCCTTCATTTGTAAGCAAAACAAATGTATCCAATTTAGGCAGCATCATAATCTCATGAACATTAGAATCATTACAAAGAAACAAAAGTACCTGGTAATTTAATTGGCGTGCGCGAGCTCTAGTAATTGGTCCAGTATATGTAACAGTAGGGGCTGTGGGTGTAACAATGGTATTGATGTCCTCATCAGCTGCCACGGCCAGTCCTGACCAACCCAAACTCTCTTCATCACCCGCGCGTGCTTCCCGCCCGAAACGGTCAGTGCCGCATTCATGCACGGCCAGAGCAGACGTGACCTCTCACTGGTGCTGGCATTGATTGCGACGCGCCAGCCGAGAGATCGTCGCCCGTGCCGCTTCCGGGTGCACGCGGCTGCTCCGCGTTCAAAGGTCGCAATAGCCTGCTACAACATGTGCGATCTCTTCCAGTAGTAAGTTCTTGGGAGTCCGTGCTACAGCTAGCTGTCCTCCCCCAACTCGTCAATCTCTCTCAGTAGTCCTAGTACTCCATGGCGCGATCCATCGACAAGCAGGCGGGAAAGTTATGGTATACTACTCGGTTTGCGGTGAGTGGCATGCCGAGCGACCGTGTGGGGTCGAGCCATGGAGGAGGGTGAGACACGAACACGACAGACGTGATTTAAATGTTGGTTTTTCTCGATGGCACGATCCAACGAAACGAAACGTTGGTTTCTCTCTGTTTCCATTTTTTCTTCGGAAAAACAAAAACTTTTCCACTCCATTTTCGTTCCTATTCCAAGGTTGCCCAGTTACAACATTCCATCAAATACAAAGGAAAACTAACACACATGATGATGCATCTCAATGATTCATGGATCATAGCCAATATTTACTTCACAACTAAAGAAAAAAGTTGTGAGAGCGTGTACGATAGAAAAACTACTGATGGGGTCACTACGACTTAAACCCCAAACCCTAAACATGATTTAATTTCCTGGCCAGGTAGAACCTGTCGAAGGAAAGATGGTTGGCACCCTTGGATCATACAATGCTTTTGTGCAGTTCCACTAAAATCGACCTGAGCATCCCTGATGGCAAAGATATTGAAGAAGTGTGATTAGAATAATAGTACTGGCACTAGTTCATGAGACATAAACTCATCACAAGTAGAAGCCGGTAGAAGTAGAGAAAGATCAACATGGAGATGGAGCTACGACAGTGGAGCAAGCCGGCTCCAAAAGGAAGATGGACTACCTGGGACGTCGGGCTATAGCTAGAAGGGCGGTTGGGACGTGGCATCGGCCCATACCACGGTGACCCCCGATTGGGACGCACCGACTATGGGTTTTCTCCCTCGCCGATGTCGACCGCGTCTATGCAGAACATTGTTCCCTTCCCCCAGCTGCGGGATCAGGCCCGTCGTTCTATGCTTGTGAAGAGAGCAACCTAAGCAAGCAGGCTTGTAGCTTAGGCTCCTGCTAGTGTATATATAGTGGTTTTCTTTTTCTCTCCATATCAACCATTTTATATTGCGTACGTGTCATTCAAGAGTGAAATGATGGTTGCTTCTTCCGACTAACTTACTGTGTGATTTGACTGCTCCTTAGTGGCCCCTACACATACTCCCCCTACGTGTATGCAACAGTCACACGTACACATGGACGCAAAAACGCGTGCGACACCCTAATGCATGCATGTCCGAGCACACGACGGAACACACACAGTCACGCTCAAGTGCTCAACCTACACGTGCATGCACACACATACTCAGTCAGGGTGAGCTAGTGACCGTATGAACACCGGAAAATATATATATTGAGCGCAATGAGCGTATTATGAAGTCCACTGGCCGTATTTTTACAAATATATAGTGACAGACAGTGTATTTATCTCATTTGAAATTAAGCCATATTAACCGGAGAGGAGGCAGCATGGACTAGCATTACTTTGTTGTGTCCCGTCAACTTGCCGAACGAGGAGAAGGTTGCAGGGCGGGAGAAGCTTGCGCGCGGTGGCTCGCAGGACAAGGAGAAACTTTTGACTAATGCAAGCTCTCCCTTGCTCAGGCGGTGGACGTGCAACAGTTAATTCGGTGTCAGAGTGCCAGAAGCATACACTATACTACTAGTGCTATTATTGTTCGACTTCCCGAACAGCCAAGCGCAAAGTTTACTAGTACTACTACTATAGTCCATAAAGGTACGTACTATACTAATACTAGGAACCGGATGGAGGAGCGTCTGCACTCTTATTATAATTTTAAAATGTGATAAAGCAATCTTCAACACATTTGGTTCTCTTCGAGGGTTCTCGCATGTGATAATGGAAGTTGATTGCATGGAACACTCGCCACAATTCTCGCTTAATTCTGGCTCATATCCTGTTACAAATAGTAGCGCTCAGTATTATTTCCTATTTTTTTGTTATTCAGCATGTAAACAGGTCAGCAAACCTTGCGGCGCATCTTCGTGCGAACCGTGCTTGCTCCACTTTGAATGTGGGCGAGAGCTGGCTTGATGAAACACCTCGCTTCCTACTTCTTTTTTTGCGGGGTACCTCGCTTCCTAGTGACCGGTGTCTTGGCTGATCGTCCTAAAAATGCTTATATATGAATAAAGCTCTCTCATTTACCCGCAAACAAGATTAAGCCATATTAACCGGAAAGGAGGGAGTATGAACTAGCACTACTTTTTGGTGTGTCCTGTCAACTCGCAAAACGAGGAGAAGCTTGCAGGACAAGGTGAAGCTCACTTACGCCTTTTGACTAATGCAACCTACCCTCGGTGGACATGCATCAGTC
The DNA here is from genome assembly GCF_018294505.1 of Triticum aestivum. Classification (NCBI taxonomy): domain Eukaryota; kingdom Viridiplantae; phylum Streptophyta; class Magnoliopsida; order Poales; family Poaceae; genus Triticum; species Triticum aestivum. The sequence goes on from NC_057806.1 coordinate 240,163,272, forward strand.
CATTCGGTGTCAGATTGTCAGACGCATACACTGTAGTACCCAACATGCGGTACCATCATTGTTTGACTTCACGAAGGGGCGAAGAGCCAAGCGCAGTAGTACACGTACTTGGTTTTGCACCTTCATACTACTCCACCCTCCGTCACAGTTTACAGGGCGCGCTTCATTATGATGCATTTCTCTCAATGCATTACCACCGCCAGAGAGACTTTAGACGCGTTTGGTATAATGCTCAATTAATTAGGGGGTGGTAACCGCAATCAAGTCCACAATTTTCTCTCCATGTACCGTACTACTACGGAGTGCATGCATGTGTGTACCTGGGGTGGAAGCTGATGAGGACATGACTACCTTGGATACGACCAAAAAAATTGCATACATGCATATTTGTCAGGTGATATCTAATGCAAACTATTCAATAATCTATTTATGTTATCCAGAACAAAAATACTTCACACACTTTTGTGTTTTGTCTAATTGCATGTGTATGGGACATTTGTACAATCCACATATGAAGATAAGGGAAAAGGAGAAGTTTAGGTTGTGTTCAAAAAGTCCTCTCACGTCACTTTTGGGCCAAGAGAAGATAGAATCCAAGTCTCTCACGTTCTGGATTCAGATTCAGACTGCACAGACATACCTGACTCAAAACGCCAACAACTTTTTCATACGGACTCTGAATTGGGTGATTCTTTTTTTGTTGGAAACTAGATTTTGTGATCTTTCCAACCCAATTGGATTCACCTTCAAATTCGTCCGGAGTGTTGAGTTACGAACGAAATAATCTGACATTGCAGCAGAATCCGAGTCAAACTACAAGCCCAAAGGTGTTGCATCACCTCCACTTTGGCCCATGAGCCTTGTACGACCTAGGGTTAGTTTTAGGCTGCCTTGGGACGTCCTCCCACCTCCTTGGCCGCCACCCCTTGCTCCTATATAAGTAGATCCATCTAGTAGCTTTTTCCCCGGGATTTGTTTAGTTAAAAGTTAGCCATTGCAACTTCGTGTACTTCGTTTGTGTCCAACGACCAGACCAAGACCGCTTCCGGATCCCCACCATTATCAATACTTCATATATATTTGCAATATTCAGATTGCTTTATCATATTATTGCTCGTTCTTCGATTGCTTGCAGGAATAGACCTCCGTGGTCAGGCTGACCGTGCTTCCAGCATCGTCAGTAACCTCAGGAGATTGGTTTAGCGATTGCTAAGGTGCAACGTCGTGCCCGTTTGTAGTTGGATCGTCAAAGTCGTCTCCACCAAATCGATAGTTATCATCTCATCGAAAGATCGGGACCCTCGCCTCTATCAAGTGGTATCAGTTTTCAGGTTGCTCGGTGAGAATTTCCAGTTTTCCTAGATTAGATTTATTTTCTTACCTATTGTCCAAGAAAAAGCCACAAAAAAGAGTTAGATCTATTCATCATTGGTCCAAGCCAGTCTGAGCCTTTGCAATTTTCTTTTCATTGCTTGCATAGTTGAATTATCGGTTGCATCGTCGTGTCGAGTTGCTGGTCTTAGTGTCTAGTTCGTTTAGAGTTTCGAGTTCTGTTCACATTAGTCAAGCCACCGCTGCATCATTATCTCTTCCGCTGTCCACCACCCATCCATCAATTTCCATTACGTGCTACCCACCATTCATTGTCATAATAATAGTTGAGATCGTTCACATCTTCACTTGATCCAATCTGCATCTTATCTAGTTTGTTTTGGAAAGAGGGAGAAAAAAAGAGAAAAAAAACAAGAGAAAAAAAAAAGAGAAAAAAAAGTCAGAGAAAAAAAAGGAGAGAAAAAAAAGTGTGACGAAAAAAAAGAGAAGCCAAAAAAAAACAAAATTCGGATCTTTTTAGACTCAATCTCGTAGTTGAATTCGGATTGGAATCTGTTTTGTGCACTGTTCAGTAAAACAGGCATAACTTCCTCATACGAAGTCCATTTTGCCTCCGCGAGTACTCAAACGAAAGCTAGCGACGAGCCGCATCTAAATAGTTGAAGAAGCTAGCTCAATATCAGCTTCTAAATAGGTCTTTTTGCCCTCCGAAGTTCATGAACACAACTTATTCCAGTTTTTCAGGCCAGTTTTCGAATTTTTTGACTCCTCATATCAACTCGGAATTGAGTGATTCCTTTTGTGTTTGAAAGCTTGAGTCAATACCATTCTTAGAAAATTCGGCACAAACTTTTTTAGAGGAAAGTTGGAGACAAAGTTGTTGATATATCCTGCTTGGCTGTTGTTTCACATCATTATCTTTACTGCCGTTGTGATCTTCACTTATATCTTGCTGTCCAGAGCTACTTGGTATCCTTCATTGATGCTAGTTGTGCTACGACGTGACCTCATTAGTGTTCTAGGCTCGCGTCTCTAGTTCGGTCTAGCCTAGGACCAGCACAGTACCGTCGTTGAGCGTTTATTTAACATTGCATCTCTGAATTGATTATTGCTAATCTTTTGCTACCATATATAGCCAACCCAGCTCCACATATTTCTACACCGTGTATACGCACGTTCCCCTGGCAATCGCTTTACACAATCTTCGGAGTTATTTGACACCACTGGTTGCCTGTCACCACCTGCCGCATGGTAAGAACTTGTAAGATATTGATATTTGCTTTACTGTGAGCACTTTACAACCACATCCTAGTAGTTCATAGGAACATTATTCTCGAATTTTGGTTCTTGTTTCTACTAATCATGACAGGTTCCAGAGATAGAAGTTCTTGGACGACGGACACATCTTCACCATCACGAGAGTTGGGACAACACACACAAGCATATGGTCAGGTTATCTCTTTACCATCATTTGAGGGTAGATTTAATCCTGCTATTTATCTAGCTTGGGAGCTTGAAGTAGAACAAGTTTTTAGTCACCATGATTTTTCTGAACTTGAGAGAGTACGAGCTACCATTAGAGCATTTACTGGTTTTGCTTCTGTTTGGTGGAGTGTACATTGTAAGAAAAACATTGATAACCAACCCACAACTTGGAAAGTTTTGAAAGTTGTAATGAGATAACAATTTTTTCCTCCTTACTATCATCGTGAATTGAGTCGCAAATTGGAGCAATTAAAACAAGGCAGTAACACTGTTCATGCTTACTACCAAGAGTTCAAATCTTATATGCATCATTGTGACATAGAAGAATCTGAGGATGATATAATGAATAGATTTTTTTGGTGGTTTGAACCATGATATTCAGGCAAGATTTCAGTATATTCCACGTTGCATTACTGGTATGTATGTCCGTGCTTGTAACTTTGAGAGACAGATACATGAGGATGCATTGGGTGACTACAACAACTACTATTCCAGTTCATGCTCACCACCGCCGGTTGGTTACTCCACTATTGCACCTACTAGAGCAGCCCCACCTCGGATTGTGAGCGCAATATCATCTCAAGAGTATGGTACATTGTCAACGTTCATACCTACATCAGCTACATCTCTGCGAGGTAACAGTAAAGGTCTTGATGATATAACTTCACATGAGAATGAAGCATGCCCAGTTAACTTGAATGCATCATGTGTTGAGTTACCTGTTGATTTGAGCACACCACCTATTTTAGAGACTCTTGTTACTGTCATGAATGCGTCGTGTGATCAAACAACTGAAATATCAACAATTTTGAGTGCACCCATTGAATTAACTATTGATGCAAAAGAACCAATGTTTAATCATTTTGATACGACCTCTAATCTTGATGATGATTCTGTGTCCAATGACTTATTGCATGTTTGCTTATTTAAGCATGTTGTAGCATGTAAATTTCATGCAAGTAAGGTTTATTCATCGAAGTTAGGATGGTTTAATGATGAACATTGCCAATCTTTTGAAGTGAATAAGAGCTTCACTTTTATGTGCAAACTGAGTTGCAATATTTTCATGCCTTCTACTTCTTGTGATAATTTTTTGGCTTTAGATTTTATGAACAATGAAAGTTACTCATGTATACATGTGACATATGTGCAAAAATCAAGGGAAGTTAAAATGGATGACATATACATATACAACATGTACACCTTGTCTCTTTTGTTAGCCACATTTCAGATTAAGCAATGCCGAGGACGGCTTTGTTTTCAAAAAGGGGAGGATGATGAGGACATGACTACCTTGGATACGACCAAAAATATTGCATACATGCATATTTGTCAGGTGATTTCTAATGCAAACTATTCAATAATCTATTTATGTTATCCAGAACAAAAATACTTCACACACTTTTGAGTTTTGTCTAATTGCAGGTGTATGGGACATTTGTACAATCCACATATGAAGATAAGGGAAAAGGAGAAGTTTAGGTTGTGTTCAAAAAGTCCTCTCATGTCACTTTTGGGCCAAGAGAAGATAGAGCCCAAGTCTCTCATGTTCTGGATTCAGATTCAGACTGCACAGACATACCTGACTCAAAACGCCAACAACTTTTTCATATGGACTCTAAATTGGGTGATTCTTTTTTTTGTTGGAAACTAGATTTCGTTCTCTTTCCAACCCAATTGGATTCACCTTCAAATTCGTCCGGAGCGTTGAGTTACGGATGAAACAATCTGACATTGCAGCAGAATCCGAGTCAAACTACAAGCCCAAAGGTGTTGCATCACCTCCACTTAGGCCCATGAGCCTTGTACGACCTAGGGTTAGTTTTAGGCTGCCTTGGGACGTCCTCCCACCTCCTTGGCCGCCACCCCTTGCTCCTATATAAGTAGATCCATCTAGTAGCTTTTCCCCCGGGATTTGTTTAGTTAAAAGTTAGCCATTGCAACTTCGTGTACTTCGTTTGTGTCCAACGACCAGACCAAGACCGCTTCTGGATCCCCACCATTATCAATACTTCATATATATTTGCAATATTCATATTGCTTTATCATATTATTGCTCATTCTTCGATTGCTTGCAGGAATAGACATCCGTGGTCAGGCTGACCGTGCTTCCAGCATCGTCAGTAACCTCAGGAGATTGGTTTAGCGATTGCTAAGGCGCAACGTTGTGCCCGTTTGTAGTTGGATCGTCAAAGTCGTCTCCACCAAATCGATAGTTATCATCTCATCGAAACATCGGGACCCTCGCCTCTATCAGAAGCACTGCATGCATGTGTGTACGCATTATTCCCTTTAGTAATAGACGCCATGCTATAACTACCAATGCTATTTTTCAGGCCGATCGCTAGTCGCCTTGGTCCCACAGATTATTTTTCTTTTTTCTGAAGCGCGCTGTATAAACAGTGACGGATGGAGTAGTATGAGCGGATTCAAAGAAGAGCGTATTGATGGTTGCTTCTTCAGAGCAACTTATAGTGGGAAAGGTGGGTCTTAAGATTTGACTGCTCATTACTCACTATTAATGTGGCGCAACGACCGGGCTGAGTCTCCCATGCGGTTGTGCACTACCCCCTCGGTTCTTAAATATACTCCGAAGTATTTGTCTTTCTAGAGATTTCAACGAGTGACTACTCTCTCTCTCTCTCAAATATTTGTCTTTTTAGAGATTTCAAATGGACTGGCACATACGGATGTATATAGACATATTTTAGAGTGTAGATTCACTCATTTTGCTCAGTATGTAGTCACTTGTTGATATCTCTGTTAAGACGAATAGAATATTTAGGAACGGAGGGAGTACACATACGAAGCAAAATGAGTGAATCTACACTCTAAAATATGCCCGTTTGAAATTTGTAAAAAGACAAATATTTAGGAATGAAGGAGTATAATTGTGTGCATGGCACATGGACCCGGATGATGAAGAGGCTTCTTGCAATGCTATCAAGCTTCCATCATTTGTTTACATAATTGACGTACTGCACAAATAATTTTCCAGCGACATGAAATTGTACAATGGTGTGAGCTTTCAGCTTTTGTTTCGTGTGTCTTGCCATCGATGCTCTTTCGAAAACAATAAAAAACTAACTTCCTTGCTAATGCATGTCAATTATTAGCAGATCAGAGCTAATAATTACATCACAACTGAAGACAAAGTTGTGAGAAGGTGTTAAATTAAAATTGATCTATGCTTTCATTGGGAGCAACGTCCCTCCAGCTCTGTCCCTCCAGCTCATGCAACAATCCGATCATTTTGTGCAGTTCCACTAAAATAGAGCTGAGCGTCCCTGTTCCAAAGATATCAAGTGTGATTACGATAATAGAGGACTGCTGATGAAACAATAAACACACAAATAGAAGTCGATCACCTTTGCAGTCTCTCTTAAGACTAACTAGTTGGAGAAGATTAGGCTCGGAGTTGGATGAGGAGGATAGAGTAAAACCAATCTCCCTTTGTGCAGTCGCACTAAAATGTAGAGACGTTGCTCGTGTGATATTTTAGTACAACTGCACAAAACACTCTTAAGAAAAAAAGTGATTTGTGCAGTTCACCAAAAGGTCGCAATAGCAACGACGTGAAATGGATAGCCCTGTTTGCAAAAAAGAGGTAGAAAGGAAACAATTACTGGCCAATAACAGTTGATGACACATGCGACGACAAAAAAGAAGCATATTCCTTGTCCTAAGGGAAGATAACAACACAGTTGTGTTTGTCTAAAATGGTGTGAGGACAAGAATGCAATATGGAAAGTACGCCGTACGAGCGACGTTTTGGGAAAAGAACTATGGAAGATCCACATGCAGCGACGTGGGAAAACAGGCAGTGGAGCAAGGCCGGAGGGGATACCTGGAGGTCGTCGGGATGTAACTAGGTGAGCCGCGATGGACGGAATCTGCGAGCAGGTGGCGTAGGACCTGCCGCGCCGGAGCTTGGTCAGAGAGAACGGCGTGTACCGCAGATCAGGATGTGCTGCCTCGGCGCCGTCGAACAGAGAAACGATGCACTTCCTCCCTTTCCCCCGGCAGACGGGATGCGGCCGGATCAGTGACCAACGGTGAGAGAGAGAGAGAGAGAGAGGCCACCGCACTCCCTTTCCCCTGGCGGACAGGATGCGGCCGGATCAGTGACCAACGGTGAGAGAGAGAGAGAGGCCACCGCACTCCCTTTCCCCCGGCGGACGGGATGTAGCCGGATCAGTGACCAACGGTGAGAGAGATAGAGGCCACCGCACTCCCTTTCCCCTGGTGGACGGGATGCGGCCGATCAGTGACCAATGGTGAGAGAGAGAGGCCACCGGAGCCTTGTGTGAGATACTCTGAAGAGCGGACTACCTTTTCCTCCATAAAAATCGTTTTATATTTTGTGTACATGCCATTGAGCGCTATAACTTTATTTAAAAATAACGCGGCAACGCGTCAAGTCGAACTTTGTTTCGTGCACGCGTGGTACACGACCTCCCTAGGTAAACAACCGCTACAGGCGTTCAAATTAGCACGTGGGCTGCCATTTCGTAAAGAAATGAGCTCCACCGTGTGCCCGCGCGGGTGTGGCTGGGCACGAAGCGTGAGTACGTGCACGGTGCACCTATTCTCTTCTTGTATACGTACACCACCTGCATGGGGTCGTGTGAGAGATACAAACCTAGAGAGATATAGTATGTGGGTTCTTGAGAGCTTTTTTTTGTTGGGGGGGTCAATCAAAAAATTTAACATATGCAATGTGTGTGAAATAGAGTCCTGGATATAACATATATATAGAGGGGGCGATCCACGAGAAGGGAGTGGAGGTATCATCGGCTTGAGGTGTCCATAGAATTGAAGAGAGGGATGGTGTGTGTGTGTGTGTGTGCGCGCGCGATCGATAAAGAGTGACATCGAATTTGTGTGTGCCCACGTCAAAGATATAGAGTGGTTGGCCTACTGGAACGTGAGATGGGACATGTGCAGTTTGTCTCTGTGGCATGGATACCTACCTGCAGCGATCGACTATCGGTGTGTGGTGGGGGAAGAGGGAGGCCCAATTTACTATAGAGGTACAATGGCTGGTATATGTGTGGAGGAGGAGAGAGGCCTACCTCATGTATTAAGGAGATCGATCTGCCTCATGTATTAAGGGAGATCGATCGACATCCATGCATATGTGCAGGAGATGAATAAGGTTGGGAGAGAGACAGAGCTAGAGTGTTGGAGGGGGTGGTAGTGGAGTTGCTTCTAACAAATGGTGGGATAGGCTTGCTAGACAAATGGAGGGCACGCCCGCAATATCAATAAGAGAGGAGATGGCTGCTTGTTGTCTGTGCACATGCGTGTGAGAGACGGGTCAGGAGGCATGCACGAATGATGAGGGGGGACGATGTGGCTGTGGTAAGCAGACGTAACTACATAGGAAGATCAATCGCCCTTTGTAAGAGAAAGGAGAGACATAACTTGTGAGGTACGTCGATCGATGTGGGGGTAGCTAAAGTCGATCTAGGTATATGTTGGGAGATCGATCGGTATACATGCATGTGTGTGTTAGAAGCAAATGAGGCACGAGGAGAAGGATAGAGAGAGAGGGATGCATGTAGGAGGTGGTACGAGAGGCATACTATATCGAGGGGGAGGAGTGTGCGAGTACGAGAACGATGAAAAGAGTGGTGGGAGTGAGGCATGGACGGTGAAAAGAGAAGAGGGGAAGCTTGTGTTTGTGCTAGGCACACCTGGCTAGAGAGGCATATCGATTGATGTGTGCCGTAAAGAAGGAGTTGGGGGGCCTACACACACCGTGGGTGAACGACCTAAAGGTAAAAGACGAATTTGCGCGATGGAGCTAGAGAATGCTGAGGGAGGGTGAGAGGGATGCGGGTGTGTGCATGCACAAGAGAAAGTTAGCGCTAGCTACAAAGATAAGAGGGTTGTGTGGGTGTAAAAGATGAATAGAGATCATATATACTTCATTATAAAAAGCGAATTTGGATATTTGAAGAACTTATCATAGTGTTTCAAACCGACGGATGTGTGAATATATATAACGGTGATACACATGGTGTGGTTATGAACATGGTATACTACATTTAATATGTTTTATCTCTACTCTTATAAAAAATGGAGTTGTTGATGATGGTGTGTGTGCCATCCTGCATTATAGGCCGTCTGATTTATATCTGGCGGATAGCAAGGAAACTATGATGGTTGAAGTTGGCAATAATCATGATTGTAGATTCTTAATGAAATAGAGAAACGAATTCAAATTTAGTTCGAATTGCAGCGGTAGTATAGACATTTGGAATGCACTAAAATGTTGGTATGAGTAGGTTACATGCATTATACAACAAGCGAAAAAATTTAATCGGACATAACATGGATTCATACTCCCTCCTTCCATATATATAGGGCGTAATGAGATTTTTAAGATCGCCTTTGACTATTGACAAGATTAATAGTACATGACATGCACAATGTGAAAATTATATCATTGAAAGAACCTTTCACAGACGAATTTAACGGTGTGCTTTGTGTAAGTTGCATGTCATATATCATTGCTCTAATATTTGGTCAAAGTTAGCATCGAAAAACGCATTAGGCCCTATATAGATGGAAGGAGGGAGTAGCTTTGAGTAGCATTTGTATAGTAAAACGGGGCAAAACTCTCTCTTTGTGTGGTGTGAATAGTTTTATTTTTTTCGTTCTCTTTTTGGTTGAGGGAAGTGCGAATTAATTTGGTGCATACACGTACAATATTACTACACGTTAGGCTTGTCCCTAAAATTCAACACGCGTCTTGTTATATCCCGAAAATTCAGATATCGTGCTCCAAAACTGGCGCCTTCACAACCCGCGAATTGCTATCCCAAAATTACAACGCGCGCGAAAACTCCCTCCAGCTGCCAAATCCCGACACGTGAAATCCCCCTTCTAACCCTGAGCCGAAAGGGTCGCTAGTTCAAATCGGTGGAGGGTACTTTTGTAACACACCCTACATTTTGGACAAGCGCGTTCCTAAGTCATGCTTCACCCCCTCCCATCGCCCCCTTTTCGCCATTCGAAATGTCGGGCCGCCATAACCTCTCCGCTCCAGCCGCGAAACCCCACCCTCCTCCGTCAGCCACGTTACCGCTGCCCAGCCGGAGCCTCTTCCCCGACTACGTCGTCCAACGCAATAGCTCGACGTCCCTCGTCCACCTCCCCGAATGAGGATCCATCGTCCATCTTGTCGTCCCGCCGGTTCAGTCGCCCCGTCCTCCACCTCCAAGGAGCTGCTCCGACGATCGCCTCGTCTATCGCGGCTGCTCCATCCCCACAGCGCCGCCTTAACCTGCTCCACCGGAACCGCAGCATCCTCACCGACTCCTCGGACGAAGCCGAGGCCTACTCGGCGCCACCAAAGAGGTTGTACACTCATCGCATCGCACCTTCTCCTTAACTCGACCTCCCAGCGCCGACGGTGCTCCATCCCGCACCACCATGGAGCGGCTACCTTGAAGTCGGCGTCGCGGGCGATAACTCCACGGCGGCTCTCCCCCAGTGCGAGGCCCCTTCGGCGGCAGCGTCCATACCAGCCAGATCTGCTGCTGCTGCTCCAGCTCTCGCTCGATCGCTCGCTCGCCCAGCTGCTGCTGCTGCTCTCCCCCTCGCTCGTGTTGCTGCTCTGCTCCGATTAAGCCACACTTCAGTCGACTGAATCGACTTTTGGGCAGTAGAATTTCAGGGGTTGGGGGGGCTCGCCGGAGTTAAGGAAGAACTACCCGCAGCGGGGACGGGGGCTCACCAGAGAGGTACCCCACTATCTATCTTAGGGTTCACGGTGGGGGCGGGGGGCCTAGAGGGCTGGCCGGGGCGGCGGTAGCAAGTTGTTTTGGGGCGGTGAGGCGGCGCTGGGGCCGGCGGTTCGGCCGGTGGTGGCTGGCGGCTCAGGGGGGTGCGGGTTGGAGATGAACTGCAGGCCCCCCTAAACTACATGTCAAGTGCCTCTCTGCTACCATTGCATTCAGTTTCGACAGTAGCATTCAGATTCCACAGTAAATTTCAGTTTCGACAGTTAAGTTCAGAGTCAACAGTTTTTTCCTCATCTGTTGTAGTCAGGTGGTTTTCGGTGATGTTAATTTTACACCCATTTTACATCATCTATGGGAGATGCTATTAGAATCCCACTTGAGATTGACGATGTCTGTCTTGTGCTGCTTCGGCCTTGACGTCTTACGGCTCATCGGAGTTGCTCCAATGACAGAACGATCCGTCACAACAGAGCAGTGCCCTGGACGCCGGCTACAGATTCCTCAGATCTTCCTTCACACCTCCGACAGCCACATCTGCCTCAACTGCTTCAGCGACCAACCCAATGATGCTGAGGTCGACACGGCTACAGCAAAGAGGTTGTACACTTGTTGCATCACTTATTACTATACATTCACGTCGATCCATTAGGGCTATTTTGGTTCAATGGAAAAACATCGATCCACTGGTTGTTACCATCACTCTAAATTTCTGCATGCTCTCCTTACATAATCTCACCATATTTTTTCGTATGCATGTCAGATATTGTACACAGTCATGCTGAACATGTAGAGAAAAAAAGAAGAGTTTTGCGCGGCAATACAATGTCATGCAGACATCGCTCCATGGTGGGTTCAATGGCAAACCCTCCCCACCCCTCTCCAGATTGTAATCCAGAGGAAGATATCTGTTCTGAGGCGGATTCGGACGCCGCTGACCACTCCTATTTACCCCCCAAGGTGTTTGCTCCACCTTGGCATGATGATGTTAGTCATATCATGCATATGTTGCCTTGCAGTGCCTACTTTTGACATCATATATGTCATCTGCTTAGTTTAGACATGTTCTATAATGCCACCTGTTTAGTTTCTATATCATATATGGGAATTATGTAGTCTCATGTCTTTTAGCCAGCCATAATATATGTGAAATGTACAATGCCATCCTGTTTAACCAGGCATCATATATTTGAATGATATCTTGCCCATCCTTTTCTTCATTACATTTCCATTTGTCGACAATGTTTGTACATTAAACTACTCTTCCTGTGAATCAGCCTTTTGGGTGGGAGATGGAAAAATCTGGAGTGAAAACAAGGCCTTCAGAGCAGACAGTGCTACCTGTCGAAGCAGATCTCTTGTTGGGTCTCGATAGCTCCTCAGAGATGGATTCAGAGACAGATGACCAGTCCTATTCCCCCACTGAGGAGTATGCTCTAACTTGGCACGGTTATACTGCTCATATCATGCATACGGTGTCTTGCATTGCATAGTTTAGACATCATATACACAATATTCAACACCATGTTCTTAGTTCAGACATCATATCGAATGCCCTCTGTTAGCATATAAATCACATATGTGAATTAAATGATGCGATCCTGATTACTTAGATAACATGTAGGTGAATTATGTCATGCGATCCTGTTTAGTTATTCAACATATCTTCGAATTATGTTATGCTATGCTATCCAGTTTAGATAGACATCATATATGTGAAATTATGTCATGCTATCCGTTTTAGTTAAACAATATACATGTCAACTATTTCATGCCCTCTTTTTTCCACACTGTCTATTGCATCTGTCTCTAATACAATGTCTGTACATTCAACTATGTTTCCTGTTTATCAACCATTTGAATTGGAGCAGGTGATGCCAGTATCTAGCGGACTAAAAACACGGTCTTCAAATGAAACAGTGCTACCTCTTGGTGGAGATAGCACCCCGGTTGTACATGCACAAGAACCAGCCCTACCACACATAACCCAAACTCTCGCAGATTGTACCCCTACTATGATGGACAAAGAACCAGCTTCACCCAGTCTAACCCCAACCCCAGCCGATAGTAACCCAGTTCCTATTGACACAACACCATCTCCACCACAGAGCTCCTAAACAAGAGCAGTTAGTAAGGCAGCTCCAGTGCCCATAGGGCCAGTACTATCACGGCGAACCCCAACTCCACCAGTTAGTACGCCTATTCCTGTGGAGGAAGCACAACCAGCTAGTCGTAGTTTAGCATCTATCGCATTTGATGTTGTTAAATCGTATGTGCGTATCTTCCCATCTTGGAAATATTGTATTGAAGATGAAGGAAAATGCCAGTTGCAGGTGTTTGTCCAGGAGTTATGTGTAAGTAATGTTATTCATGGCAATTACTTTGCTTCGTCCCATACATCCTACTTCCATGATGGTTATAATACAACAAATTTTCCCATTTTTCTCTATAGAGAAGGACTGATTTGGAAACTCAGGATGAGGTAACCTGTGCTAATACCTCTGCTGTCTTCAAGAATGCTTGGTGGCAGTATCGGAATTACCTGAAGAAAACGTACTTCACCGGCAAAGAAACTCATCAAATTCCCTTACGTTCTCCTGAGACACATTTACTGGACGATGACTGGGAACGCCTTGTTCTGTACTGGTCCCGAACCAAGAATGTGGTAAGGTCTATGAGCTCATTTTCTATTTTTAAGTATTATATTCTTGCATCTTACTGTACTCTGTTCATGTAGAACAAGTGCCTAAACCTGAAGAACAATTGTTCTAATTTAAGATTCCATTGCTACCATAGGACATAGATATATGTTTGTTTGGTGCTTTTATTATGTACTAGTATTTGGCAATAGAAGACTTGGTAGTTTAATCCTGTCCACCTTACTAATGAACTGGTTCACCGAAATGAGTTTCATATACTAGTACATGCTAAACTTGTTATGTGTCTGCTTGTTTCTTCTTTTAGAATGCTGACAGAATATTGGGGAAGAGTGCCTTATTAATTAACAGTAAAGGAAGTAATGAAGATAAGGTTCAGGATAGTGACACGTCCTGTCTTGGTTTAGTGTTGGAGTTACTTGCCACTACCGCTTGCACAAGCTATTCAAACTCACTGTCTGAATCAGTTCGGTTTCTTGATTCTCAACTACAAGCTGAAAGACATCGATCAATTGTGCTGCGACAAGAAGCGGAAGGACTGCGGAAGTCCCTGGAGCATTCAGATGCATAGTTTCTGGTGCAACAACAAGCGTTGGAGGATTTTAGCACCAAACAGGACAAAGCTAATCAGCTTGCTAAGCTTATTGCCAGCATGGTGGATACCCAGGATAACGTTTCTTAAGCTCTTCTGAAGTTGTTTCAGTTATGCTCTTGTTTTGCTGCAGCGTTTATTTGCACTGGTGGCCAATTTTGACGTCTGGTGTATATGATATGCTGCTTTGTTCCCTATATTTGCACTGGTGGCAAACTTTGATGCCGAGTGGATGTAATATGTGTAATAGCCGTGATAGCCTAGCGTTAGTTGCTTGCTTATTTATTTCCTTGTTGTCTTGTTTATTTGTTTGCTTGTAGTCATTGCAGTTCTTTTTCCGCGGTTAACTGGTGGCTGCAATAACCTATTTTTTAAAACTAGGCCACAATAACCATGGGCTAATATTTACTGTAGTGACACTGGGCCTCCTACGGGCCGTAGAAACAGTGGGCCATCTACGGGCCGTAGAAACAATGGGCCTTCTACGGGCCGTATCATCAATGGGCCTTATACGGGCCGTATGATCGATTGGCCAAACATGGGCCAATAACAGGCCGCATTATGGCCGTAAACGGGCTAGAGTTGGAATCGTCCGTTCATGGGCCGACCGTAATGGGCCATCGTTAATAGGCCATATTTGATGACGCTATGAAAACGGCCCATTGTATTAACGGACCACAAACGGGCCGACTGTAACCACGGGCTGAATTTAGCCCACAAGCAGAAAATGACAGTAACGGGCCATAAGTAAACGAATGCTGGAAATGAGCCCAAGAATAAATGGGCTCTGAGAAGGCCGAAAGATAACATGGGATGGAAACGGCCCAATGGAATAACATGCCGTTAATGGGTATAAAGTGATACACTGTTCATTACGGGCCAGTTTCACCACGGGCCGTTAATGGGTGTAAAGTGATACACTGTTCCTTACGAACCAGTTTCACCACGGGCCGTTAATAGGCCAAGAGTTACATAGGGCCTCATATGGGCCGAAAGACGTCATGGGCCATACATGGGCCAGAAGTGAAAACGGGTTGGAATCATATTGGATGGCCCAAATGACGCTACTGGGCCTAATTCGGATAGGGCGTAACGGGCCTTAGGTTAGCAGGCTGCAAATGGGCTATATGTGAATAGGCCGTTAACAGGCTTTCCATGGGCCGGCCCGCCACCTTTTGACCATGTCAAACGGGCCGGCCTTTTCATAGGAATGGGCCTCTATTGGGCCATGCCATGTGTTGACGTATGATAGGCGCCTTCCGTCCAATGAGTGGTTGACATATGTCCCAACGATGAGCTGACACGTGTTTCCTCCAGTCAATGATGATTTTACACGTGGAAAAACCCCATTGGTCGAGGCTGTTAATGGGTTATCAGATCCAAAACCCGACCCGATAGCTTAACGGCGTTCCGTTAAAGTGGATGCCACGTGTCGGTCACCCTTGACGAAAGCACTTCTGTGATGCACGATTTATCGTCATGGAAGTGGACACTTCCGTGATGATAATTTTGGTAATGTCATGGAACACTTCTACGACAGCACAGGTATGACTATCTTGATTCTGTCATAAATTTGTGATGGATGTACATGCATGACAAAAAGGTGACCTACTGTGACAAACACGTATCATCACGGAAGTGTATTTTTTTGTAGTGTAGCTAGCCTTGGAGAAGCTAAGGAGCAAGTCCGATCAAGGGAGGAAAGCATACACGGAGTCAGAGAAGAAATGAGCAAGACAGGACATGCCCGGATCATCCGAACCCCCAGCCGGATGATCCGAACCCCCTCCTGTATGATCTGGCTTGTGCACATGATGACTACAGTACCCCTCTAGACGAAATCAGATCATCCGGACCAACACCTGGATCATCCAGATCCACCTAGACATCCAGACGCCAACCCGAACATCCGGGCTACCTGCAGCTGCTATGATGCCTACGAATGATCCTTACGGCCGCCAAGGCCATCTGGAGCCCGGATGCCCAGATCATCTGGACCAACTTTCGGATCATCCAGACCACGCCTAGTTTGTGACCTCGGGCGAAGCCCATGTACCCCTTCGCCCTAGACTATGTATACTCTGTCTCCCCCGATGCTTTAGGGTTAGCATTTGTAACGCCCCGGACACACCCGCTGGTGGTCGTTACTCCTGGCGGGATCGAGACTGGCCCCACAGATCAATACTAGTCTTTTCTGCGCACTTTGTCCTCACTCATGTGCACCCGGGAGCAACTTCCCGGTCGGTCACCCATTCTGACAGTACTCCAAGTTGAGCACGCTTAACTTTGGAGTCCTGTCCGAATGGGCTCCCGGAAAAGAAGGAATTCCTTATTGATATGAGTAGTCTATCATCCCTAATAAGCCAGACCATCACATACACCCCCACTCAGAGGAACCGACGTCCTCGTCGGGCCACAGGAACGTTCCCTCTTGGCACATACGTCTGTGCTTCCAGTCCAGTACATGTGCCATGCTGTGTGCCACGACGGGTCACAAAAGTTATGAACAACATGACCACGCACCTGTCCGCAGCCATCCATGTAACCGCGAGGGTCGGCTCTGATACCAACTTGTAACGCCCCGGACACACCCGCCGGTGGTCGTTACTCCTGGCGGGATCTAGACTGGCCCCACAGATCAATACTAGTCTTTTCTACGCACTTTGTCCTCACTCATGCGCACCCGGGAGCAACTTCCCGGTCGGTCACCCATCCTGACACTACTCCAAGCTGAGCACGCTTAACTTTGGAGTTCTGTCCGAATGGGCTCCCGAAAAAGAAGGAATTCTTTATTGTTATGAGTAGTCTATCATCCCTAATAAGCCATACCATAACAGCATTGTGATAGCTCATTTTGGAGATAGAGCTTTCCTGGTCCACTTACCCCCTACTCCTTTGGAGACTGAGGCCTCCTCATGGAAAAGATCCCCGAGAGGATTCAAGACCCCGCACGGAGAACATCCCCCTAGTGGATTCAAGACATCTTTCCTCATGCATTAGGATGAACTAGCTACCATGTAGCTTCCCTTGTTGACTTTGGATCTTGTATTTCCCCTTTGTGTATGTGAATTTAGCCCATGTGTGATCAGATCTCATTGATTCGAGTGTTTCCTATCTTTGTGTTGATCGTGTTCTTTGGGAATTCCCCTCCAAATCATGAAAGATCAGCCATTAGGGTTCCACCCTACATCATAGTTTCTCTTGTCCTTGTCTTATATCTTTTAGAGCACGGTGGTGGTTATATTTCAAAGAAATAGTTGCACTCTCATGCTTCCCTTATATCTTTTTGAGATTTTAATAAATAGTAATGACAATATGCAAATTCTATGAAATTGGTCCTGATATGATAGGTATTCAAGAGGGATATAATAAAAACTTTCATGTAGACAGTATGCACATGTTAAGAAATTGGTCCTGATATGATAGGTATTCAAGAGGGATATAATAAAAACTTACATGTAGATCATTGAATATGCTAAGTTTGATTCCTTGCAATAGTTTTGTGATATTGAGATGGTAATATGTGGAAGGTACTAGTGAATAGTTGTGGTTTAGTAAGAATATTAGTGTTAAGGTTTGTGATTCCCGAAGCATGCACAACATAGTCTCTGGTTATGCTATGAAGCTGGAGCATGAGTTATTATTGATTGTCTTCCTTACGAGTGGCGGTTCGGGATGACCCATGGTCTTTTCCTACCAATATATCCCCTTAGGGGCATGCGTAGTAGTACTTTGCTTCAAGGGCTAATAGAATTTCACAATAAGTATGTGAGTTCTATATGACTAATGTGAGTCCATGGATTACACGCACTCCTACCTTTCCACAATTTGCTAGCTTGTTCGGTACTGTGCATTGCCCTTTCTCACCTCGAGAGTCGGTGCAAACTTCGTCCGTGCATCCGAACCCCGTGATATGATACACTCTATCACACAGAAGCCTCCTTATATCTTCCTTAAAACAGCCACCATACCTACCTATCATTGCATTGCCATAGCCATTCCGAGTTATATTGCCATGTAACTTCCACCGTTCCATTATTATGACATGCATATTCATTGTCAAATTGCTTTGCATGATCATATAACTGCCATATTATTTGTGGCTCAGCCACCGTTTATCATTATCACACATGTTACGCTAGTATCATTGCACATCCTGACACACTACCAGAGGCATTCATATAGATTCATATTTTTCTAGTATCGAGTTGTAATATTGAGTTGTAAGTAAATAAAAGTGTGATGATCATCATTATTAGAGCATTGTCCCAGTGAGAAAATTATAGACTATCAAAACAAAAGAAAAAAGAGGCTAAAAAGAGCCTATCAAAAAATGAGGGAAAAAGAGAGAAGGGGCAATGTTACTATCATTTTCCACACTTGTGCTTCAAACTGGCACCATGTATTTCATATAGAGAGTCTCCTATATTAATTGTCACTTTCATATACTAGTGGGATTTTTTTCATTATAGAACTTGGCTTGTATATTCCGATGATGGGCTTCCTCAAATGACTGAGGTCTTCATGAGCAAGCAAGCTGGATGCACACCCACTAAGTATTCAATTTGAACTTTCATACACTTATAGCTCTCAGTGATCAATTCCATGACAATCCCTACTTATCGCATTGACATCAATTGATTGGCATCTCCATATAGCCGTGTCGATGTGAGACTACCTTCCTTTTTTGTCTTCCCCATATTAATCTCTATCACTGCATTCCATTCCACCCACAGTTATAGACTATTCCAACCATTTGTATCTTAATATTCATAAGATAAAAGAAATATTACATGATAGACATGTTAGGTAGCATTCAACAAAAAAATTATGTTTTATCATTTACCTACTCAAGGATGAGCAGGAATTAAGCTTGGGTATACTTGATACGTCCCCAATGTATCTGTAATTTTTGATTCTTTCATGCTATTATAGTATCAATCTTGGATGTTTCATATGCATTTATATGTTGTTTTAGATCATTTTTTGGGACTAACCTATTAACCTAGTGCCCAGTGCCAGTTGCTGTTTTTTGCTTGTGTTTTGGCTTTTTAGAAAATCAATATCAAATAGAGTCCAAACATGATGAAACTTTACGGCGATTTTTCTGGACCAGAAGGGACCCATGAAGGTTTAGGAGAAGACCAGAAGAGGCACGAAGGAGTGACAAGCTAACCAGGGGCGCCCCTGAGGTTGTGGGCCCCTCGTGGCACGTCTTGACCTAATTCCGCCTCTATAAATTCTCAAATATTCCCCGTATACCAGAGAGCCACCCGAAACACTTTTTCCGCCGCCACAAGACTCTGTTCTTGTTTGATCCAATCTGGAGGCCTTTTCTGGTACTCTGCTGGAGGGGGGATTAATCACGGAGGGCTTCTACATCATCCTTGCTTCCCTACCGATGATGCGTGAGTAATTCACCATAGACCTACGGGTCCATAGCTAGATGGCTTCTTCTCTCTCTTTGATCTTCAATACAATGTTCTCCTTGATGTTCTTAGAGTTCTATCCGATGTAATATTTTTTTGCGGTGTGTTTGTTGGGATCCGATGAATTGTGGGTTTATGATCAGATTATTCATGAATATTAATTGAGTCTTCTCTGAACTTTCTTATGCATGATTGTTATAGCTTTGTATTTCTGTGCGATCTATCTGTTTGGTTTGGCCAACTAGGTTGATTTATCTTTAGTGGGAGAGGTGATTTTTGTTGGGTTCAATCTTCTTGTCCTCTATATCCCAATGACGAAGTAGGGGACAAGACACATATTTGTATTGTTGCCATTAGGGATAAAACAATGGGGTTTATTCATATTAGTTGTGTTTAATTTGTCTAAATCATGCCATCTTGCTTAAGGCGTTACTCTCTTGTATACTTAATAGCCTAGATGCATGCTGGATAGCGGTCGATGGGTGGAGTAATAGTAGTAGATGCAGGTAGGAGTCAATCTACTTGTCTCAGATGTGATGCATATATACATCATCATTGCCTTGAATATGGTCATAACTATGCACTTTTCTATCAATTGCCCAACAGTAATTTGTTCACCCACCGTATGCTATGTGTTCGAGAGATAAACCCTAGTGAAAACTATGGCCCCAGGCCCACTTTTATCATATATAAAAAGCACAAAAATACCTTGCTAAAATTTTCTATTTATTTTTATTTTACCTTTGCAATTTATCAATCTACCACTACGAGATTTAATCCTTGCAAGTAACCGCCAAGGGGATTGACAACCCTCCTGTTTGTGTTGGGTGTAAGTATTTGCTTTTGTGTGTGTAGGTATTGTTCACAAGGCTTTGTGCGATTCTCCAACTGGATGGACAACCTTGGTTCTTAACTAAGAGAAATACTTATCTCTATTGTACTGCATCATACTCTCCTCTTCGGGGAAATCCCAATGCAGCTCACACGTATTAGTAAGTGACGCCAAATGTCGCAAGTTATCAATGCAATGGCAAGGAAATGTACTAGGTGTCGTCAAGGTTATTGTCCTTGCTTATGGATGGTATGGAGATGGAGTAATCATCGTCGATGTCGAGTCCATGGTGATGATGAATAGCGGTGTTCTTGATGTCTCATCATTCCTAATTAGCCTAAACACGGAAACAAAAACTGCAACTCAAAATCAGTCAAATGCGGAAGAGTGGATGGTTTTATGGTGAACATTTTGATGGAAGAAAATGGTGGTGGAACTACTTTAATTGGATGGGTAATGTCAGTAGCTACAAAACAAGCTAAATAACGCGAAAATCAAAGTTCAGGAGTGAAAGTTATGATGAAAACGGCGTTCAGTTTGGGCTAAAACTAGGGGAGTGCGGGGACCCAGGGTTTTGGGGTCCGAGCGCCGTGGGTGGTTAGCGTGGGCTGGGTGAAAATTCGCCCGGGGGTGGTCAATTTGGGCAGAAAATTTGGGGAAAGGCAAAATTTCATGGATTTCGTGGTGGGGATGGTATGGATGCTCTGCCCACTACCCCGAGCTCGTCTGCCGACTTCTTTACAGTCCCGAAGTTACCTCCTCCCCTGCACAGGCACAGCAAGGCCAAGGTGGTAGAGTTCAATGACTCGCTAGTCATCATAGACATGGAGGCAATGGTGAGTGTGGTCAAGGGGAAGCTGGTTGTGGGGCGAGTCCTTTCCCCGTACCCGACCAATCCCTCGGCCGTCATCAACAAGCCCAAAGGACCTTAGCGGCATCGTGGTGATGTCGTGGCCCAGCTGGTCACGTGCAACGACAGACGCTTCTTGGTGGCTTTAACGGAGGTGGTGGGTCAGGAGCATGTCCTGGGTGCTGGTCCTTGTTACTTCCACAATGACGCCGTCATCTTCGCTGACATCGACAGCCAAGGCAACACCACCGAAGTGCAACTCAACTCCATCGAATTGTAGGAGCAAATTCACAAGCTATCGCTTGTGTTGAAGACCGAGGAGATGGGGTAGACCTTCGGCAAGAAGCTCGGCACTATCATCGTGGTGTCTCACCGGAACAAGATGATCCTCGATGAGCATCTCCGCATTCGTGTAGAGCATAAGGTGGACACGCCGCTGAGGAAGGAAGTTGGGTTCACTCCGGTCGGCAGCAACGACGAGATCATGTTTGAGGTGAAATATGAGAAACTTCCAAATTTCTGTTTTTGTTGTGGCATCTTGGGCCACACTACGGAAAGATTCTACAGCATGCTGAAGGAACTTCAAAAGACAAACTTCTCCATCAACATGAAGGTGCCTCCGCAGTAGAAGTGCTTCCTCGACTTTGGATGCACCTTGGAGGGTGTTGAAGGCAAGAATAGAGCGTAGCTGTCGGACAGTGTTATTTCGGCCGTGTCCAAGGCTATTCGTAGCCTTCTAGTGGCTGCGGTAGGCTCGGGTCCTTCATTGGATCCCGTAGAAAAGGTGTCGGGGGCTGCGAGTACCCAGGAGGGGTTGCCGGCGCTCATGGACTAGATGTTAGCGAGCCAAGCTGATCATCTTCAAGTACATGTGACTCAAGGTGACCTCCACCTCAACTTGGTCGCCCCTGGGTCTTCGCATGCGGATGTAGATGGACACAAGATGAGCCTGGATACTCCTGCTAGGGCCTCTATGGCTTTGGTCCAGGACCAAGCAAGGGATGATGATGTTGTTCCTGTGTAGCAGCAGCCTTAGTAGTTGGCTGGGGGTGCGCCTGCTGATTTGCATGCGCAGCCGGTGCACCAGCTGCCCATGGTGTGTGCTGCTACTATTGGCGAGCAACTGAAATGGCTAGAGGACGATGTTCATGCCCAAGTGGCCACTGTTCAGCATGGTCGCGACAATGGTGTTGATGTTGGCGTCCAGCTGTATGCTCTCACTACTGCTGGAGTCCAACGGTGGAAATGGCTTCACTGACAAGAACAAGACGAGAAGGTTATGGTGCAGGCCGCATGAGTTAAACATGTGGTTTTTGGCATCCCCACTCCACTGAATAGTGGCAGCGATCTCTCAAGTCGCAAGGTGGCCTTTGCTACTTTGCTTGAGTGCATAGCTGGCAGTAAGAGGCGTTAACCTTATGAAGACAAATACCTAGTTCTTAGCATGAATAGATCCAGTACTGATAGCCTAGAGTATAGGGGTGTTATGGATATGAGTGTGACTTGTAAAAGAGTGTGTGTTGAGGGAGATGAAACTATAGTAGGCGTAGATGGATCCACTATTCATGTTACAAAGGATATAGATGAGGGAGAAGAGAAGGCTCAAAATAGGAGAGAGTTTGTAGGTGATGGTAAAGGAATAGAGGATACCAGGAAGGAAGCTACCGGCCCCAGCTGTCAGTCAACTGACGGGCGCACACGATGCCGCCCGTCAGGAGCCATGAAAATGATATGTTCGAACTGCCGAGGTTTGGGTCAGCCTCAGACAGTCCAAGAACTAGTGTTCCTTTCAAAGACACACCGACCTAACATTATATTTCTTTCTGAAACAAGAAAAAATAAAGAGTATGTTTGCATTAACGCTTGGGTATGAAAAAAATACTTTTACTCCTTCTATGCCAGGAAAAGGAGGTGGATTAGTGGTCTATCAGTATGCATTTATACTTTGGAGTACAACAAATAAGGAGAAAAGTTTATTGACATGTAGATTTCTAATGGTCCTGGCACTAAGTGGAGATGCCTTTTATCTATGGGGAACCAAAGGAGATCCAAAGTTATGTTATGTGGGATCTAATAAGGCGAATAAAACCACGTGGGTTTGGTCCGTGCTTTATGGTTGGTGATTTTAATGAGGCAATGTGGCGACATGAGCATTTCTCTCGGATCAAGCAGTCACCAAAACTTATGGAAAATTTCCATGAGATTATATGTGAATGTAATTTGTTTGATTTGGGCTTCCATGAATTTCTTTGGATTTATAACAATAAGCACGACAGTAACAAAAAAGTGAAGGTGCAGCTTGACCGGTTGATGGCGTGCCATCAATGGTCATCTATCTTTCCTAAATGCAAGGTATCTCATATTATCATCTCCGAGTTAGATCATTTCCCTCTCCTTATTGAATTGATGGGCACTCCTCGCCCTGGTACATTTATTAAACACTTGAAATATGAAGCGTATTGGGAGAGGGAAGATGTGGCATTGCAAGTATAGATTGATTCATGTTGGAATAAAAGTGTTAGAGTCAATGATCCAGGAGATTTTGCTAATAATTTGGACAAGTTGATGAAGTCTCTTCATGGGTGGAGTAAGGTTCACATTGGATATTTGCCAAAAAATCTTGAAACTCCTCATAAAAGATTAAGTGTGTTGTTTAACAGAAATGATCATAAAGCAATAATGGAGAGGAAGCAAATTCTAAAGGAAATGGATGAGCTCCTGATTAAGGAAGAAATAATCTGGAAGCTGAGACCATGTCTGGATAAAATGAAATGGGGAGACATGAACACAATTTTTTTTCATATGAAGGCCAATTGGAGAGCGAAGAAAAATAGTATTTCTGCCATGAGAAGAAACGATTGGTATCTTTCTCAGGATATGGAAGAAATCAAAGCTATCACAAATTCATTTTTCAAGGATCTTTACTCATGCAATTCTATGGTAAATCCATCTCATATTATTTCTCTTGTGAAATCATTGGTGACTGATCAAATGAATGAGGATCTTCGTAAACCTTTTTCTTAGCAAGTAATCAGCGATGTCCTCTTCCAAATAGGGCCGTTGAAGGCTCTGGGGCCAGATGGGTTTCCTGCCAGGTTTTTGCAAAGAAATTGGGGTTTTCTTAAGGAGTATATTGTTCATGTTGTCCTGCAATTCTTTATATCTGGAAGTATCACTACTGGGAGAAAGCCTACTAGCAGCGCTGGAAATACCTATAGCATTAGCATTGGCGGCAGTGCTACTGCTAAAGCGCTACAACTAGCACTGCTCAAACTAGCACTACTGGTAAGTATGGTTAGCAATAGCACTGCTTCAGCCAACGCTACTACTAATTATTTGTAGTGTTGCACCGAAGCAAATGCTACTGCTAAATGAGCGCTGCTGCTAGGCACCTACCAGCGCTACTACTAATATTGTTGCTTTCCTATTTTTATTTCCCCTCTACGTATTTGTGATGTATTTGTGCATGCTTTATACATTAGTTTCATCATATCATAACAAACATACATTATTCTCATCATATCATACACATACAGTAGCCTCGTCATACCATCATCATCCTCATCATCCAACACAAATATCATCACATCTCGAAAATGTGTTGTGGTGGAACACGATCACCTATGGGGCGATTTTCCCCTTGTGGTTCGGCAAGGGGGAGTGATTTAGGGTAGAACCATAGATGCCCGATCTTTCACGATAGGAGCGGATCCCGCAAAGAACACGAAGAACATGAGGGAAAAATGAGGGGAAACACAAGGGGAAACATGAGAGGAAATCACTCAAACCAATAAGATTCGATTATACATGTGCTAGATCCTCAAAACACAAAGAGATACAAGATCCACGATCAACAAGGGATGATAAAAGTAGCTAGTTCTTCTCCGTGAGGAGGTCTTGAGGGGTCTCGAATCCACTTCGGGGTCTTCTCCGTAGAGGCTGTGAACTCTGAAGGAGAAGGGGATCAAGTGGAGAGCAAAGCTTATAAAATGAGCCACTACTTTGCTAACCCTAAAACGTAGGTAGGAGAAGACTATATATAGTATAGGGGGCGAAAAGGTACATCGACCTGGACCCAAGTCACTATGTCAGGCAGGGCCGGAAGTTACGAGCGCCGGAGGTTCCGGGCCAGGTTCCGGGTTAGGTCCGGCCTAACCAAAGAGTGGCCATGGTGGGAGTTGGGCTAGCGTCCGGGGGCCAGAAGTTCCGGGCAGGTCGGAGGTTCCGAGGGCCAGAAGGTCCGGGCCAGGTTCCGGGCTGGTTCCGGGCTAACCAGAGAGTTGGCATGCCCGGGCTTGTCTGGGTCATCGGAGGCCAGAAGTTCCAGTGCGGCTGGAGGTTCCGGGGGCCGGAAGTTCCGGGCTGAGCAAAGAGTTGTCGTCTGTCCCTTCTTCCTCAGCTCTCGGCTTCATGGCTTGTGCGTTGTACCTGATCACACATAGTGTTTCTGACTTAGGCAGTAGCCATGTCTCACTCGAATGTAAGGGAAGCTCAAGTAAGAGAGATGTCATCTCAGATTGAATAGCACATGCTCGAGCCCTTGTCATGGGTCCACTTGGGGCTTGGATAGTTGAGGTGGAGTCCACGGGGATGACCGTGGGATGCTCCGCATCATCCCCCCCTGGGAAAGATCCGACCTCGGATCGGAATCCTCATCACCATGGTACGGGCAGAGATCTTTGAAGTTGAAGATGTCGCTCATGGAGTACCTGTCGCGTGGGATGTCGATCTTGTAGGCGTTGTTGTTGTAGCGTGCGAGCACCTTGAATGGTCCATCGGCTCGAGGTAGAAGCTTGGGCTTGTGTTTGTTGGGGAAACATTCCTTGTGAAGGTGTAGCCACACAAGATCTCCAATGTTGAATATCATGGGTTGCTTGTTGATGTTGAGCTTGGTCGCGAGTCGTTGTACTTGGCGCTCGATGGTGTGCCTTGTATCTTCATGCATCTTCTTGAGGTAGCTCACTCGGGCACTCGCGTCCATGTTGATGCGCTCTTGTAGTGGTAGAGGAAGAATGTCCAATGGGGACAACTGGTTGAAGCCATAGACGATCTCGAAGGGGGACTTGCCGGTAGTCGAATGTCTTGCGTGGTTGTAGGCGTACTCAGCAATGGGTAGACACTCCTCCCACTCCTTGATGTTCTTCTTGATCAACACGCGAAGTAGAGTGGGTAGTGTTTGTTTCGTCACCTCCATTTGGCCGTCGGTTTGTGGATGGTATGCCGAGGAGAACAAAAGCTTGATTCCGAGCTTGGCGCATAGAGTCTTCCAAAAGTAGCTCAAGAACTTGACGTCGCGGTCCAAGACAATAGTCTTTGGAACTCCATGTAGGCGCAATATTTCCCTACAAAAAATATTTGCAACATGTGAAGCATCGTCTATCTTGTTGCAAGGAATGAAATGAGCCATCTTAGAGAATCGGTCCACAACAACAAACACGGAATCTTTGCCATTTCTAGTTCTAGGGAAACCAAGCATAAAATCCATGCTAATATCTTCCCATGGGTGATACGAATAGGAAGTGGCATATAGAGACCATGGGATTGAGCTTTAGACTTAGCTTTGCGGCATGTAGAGCACCAGTTGGTGAAGCGTGAGACGTCGCGGAACATCTTGGGACAAAAATAATTCTTGGGGAGCGTAGCAAATGTATTGTCGCGTCCAAACTGTCCCATTAGACCTCCTCCATGGGATCTTGCAAAAGTAACAAACGAAGAGAAGACTCGGGGATACATAGTTTGTTAGCTCTCATAAGATAATCATCTTTGATGTAATATCGCTCCTAAGATGTATGCGTCAAGCATTTAGCATATGGAATAGCAAAAGTAGGATCATGTGCATACAGGACTTTTATGAGCTCAAAGCCAATGACATTCAATTCAAGTTGGGTAAAAAGCATGCATCTACGGGAAAGCGCACCCGCCACAACATTATCATTTCCTTTGATGTACTTGATGACATAAGGAAATGACTCAATGAATTCACTCCACTTAGCATGACGCTTGTTTAACTTAGTTTGACCCTTAATGTATTTAAGTGTTTCATGATCGGTGTCAAGAATGAACTCATGAGGGCGAAGATAATGCTCCCGAACATGCAAGACTCTCACTAAAGCATATAGCTCTTTGTCATAGATGGGATAATTGAGTTGCATTTCAGAAAGTTTTTTACTAAAGTAGGCTATGGGTCGACTCTCTTGCATTAACACACCTCCTATGCCATAACCTCTAGCGTGCAATGAATCTCAAAAGGTTTATCAAAGTTTGGTAAAGCAAGCTAAGGGGCATGTGTAACCAAATTCTTAAGCTCATTGAATGTGGTACCTTGAGATGGTCCACAAATAAAGGGTGCATTATTCTTACAAACCATGTAAAGGTAAAGCAATGGTGCTAAAATCCTTCACAAATCTATGGTAGAAACCGGCTAGACCAAGAAAACTACGCACTTGTTGCAAGTTTGTTGTTATAGGGTGAAACCTCGATCCTTTCACACTTGGAGGGGAAAATGGGAGATGAACACCAAGAACACAAAAAGGAAATCACTCCAACAATACCAAATTACACATCCGCTAGAATAGCAAACACAAGATCCACAAGTTGACAAACAAAATCAAAGGAAAGATACAATGATAGAGCTCTTCTCACTCCTAGGAGATGAGGCCTTGAAGGTAGTCTTCTCCTTGTGGAGGGCTTTGAAATCCACAAGGATTCTTCCCTAAAGGGGTCTTGATCCACAAGAGGGAAGGTAGCAGGAGCAAAGCTCACAAATATCACATCCAATCCTTTGCTATACCTAAACATGGTCCTAGGTAGGACTTATATAGCCTTAGGGTCGAAGTAGATGAAAGGGAGGGCGAAGAGGCAATCTCAGCCAGCCATTCTAGGAGGCCCGTGCGCACGGAGTAAGTTGGGCCCCTGCGCATGGTACACGCCCTTGGGCACGGGGTGCTATAGCCGTAGCTCCATGTGTAGCCCGTGGGCACGGGATCTTGGGGGCCCGTGCGCACGGGGTCGCCTAGGATTCATGTCCAGCTACTGTTTGGCTCATTCTTGATCCTTGGTGGCTTGGGTCACTTCTCCTTGGACTTGGTGATGTCCCTCAGCTGCTTGGAAGGGGTCCTCTTCGTACCTAATGATGCATAGAGTATTTTGGTGAGGTAGCAACCAAGTTCCACTTGTATCCATATGCATGCCACCTAGGAAGGAGTTCACCTCGGTTTCCATTGCACGTGCTCTATCTCTCATCATGGGTTCACGTGGTGCTTGATGTGTTTGTGTAGAGTCCACGGGGATGATGGAAGGATGCCCCGCATCACCCCGCCCCCCTTGGGAGAGATCCGTCCAAGGATCATGATCTTCATCACCATGGTACTTGGCCAATTCTTTGTCGTTGAATATGCCGCTTACATTGTACTTGTCGCGTGGGATGTCAATCTTGTAAGTGTTGTCGTTGTAGCATGGTAGCACCTTGAACGGTCTGTGTGCTCGTGGTAGTAGCTTTGACTTGCGCTCGTTGGGTAAGCAGTCTTTACGAAGATGAAGCCATACGATATCTCCTGGTTGCAACACCATTGGTGACTTGTTGATGTGGAGCTTGGTGGCGATGCGGCGTACTTTATGCTCTATTGTTGCCCTTGTATCTTCATGGATCTTCTTGAGAAAACTTGCCCTTGCACTTGCATCCATGTTTGCGCATTCTTGGAGCGGAAGAGGTAGAATGTCCAATGGGGACAATGGCTTGAAATCCATACTAATATCTTCCCATGGTTGATATGGAATTGGAAGTGGCATATGTAAACCATGAGATTGGGCTTTGGAGTTAGCTTTGCGACATGTAGAGCATTTGCTGGTGAAGCGTGCCACATTGCGAAAC
Source organism: Triticum aestivum (assembly GCF_018294505.1). Classification (NCBI taxonomy): domain Eukaryota; kingdom Viridiplantae; phylum Streptophyta; class Magnoliopsida; order Poales; family Poaceae; genus Triticum; species Triticum aestivum. The sequence continues at coordinate 240,192,070 of NC_057806.1, forward strand.
GTCTTGGGCCAAAAGTACTTGAAGGAGAGTGTGGCGAAGGTCTTGTCGCGTCCGAAATGTCCCATGAGTCCACCACCATGAGCCTCTTGCAAAAGCAACAAACGAAGAGAAGACTCGGGTATATAAAGTTTGTTAGCACGCATAAGGTAGCCATCTTTGAGATAAAAGTTCTCCGAACAAGTAGTTGTAAGACATTTGGCATAAGGAAGTGCAAAAGAAGGATCATTCGCATAAATATCTTTAATATGTTCAAAGCCAATCACGTTTAACTCAAGTTTAGTAACAAGCATGCATATGCGGGAAAGAGCATTCACCACAACATTTTCTTTGCCTTTGATGTGCTTGATCGCATAAGGAAGAGACTCAATAAATTCACTCCATTTAGCATGTTTTTATTCAACTTAATTTGACCTTTTATGTACTTAAGTGTCTCATGACCGGTATGTATGACAAATTCATGTGGGCGAAGATAATGCTCCCAAACATGCAATACTCGCACTAAAGAATATAATTCTTTGTCATATATAGGATAGTTAAGTTGAGCACCGGAAAGTTTTTCGCTAAAGTATGCAACGTCTCGCTTTTCTTGCATCAAAACTCCACCAATTCCATTACCCCTAGCATCACAATGAACCTCAAAAGTTTTAGTGAAATCGGGTAAAGCAAGAATTGGGGCATGTGTAAGCAAAGATTTGAGATCATCAAATGTGGTAGATTGAGTTGGTCCCCAAACAAAAGGTGCATTTTTCTTACTAAAAGCATGCAATGGTGCAGAAATAGTGCTAAAATCTTTCACAAAGCGATGATAAAACCTGCTAGACCAAGGAAACTACGCACTTGTTACAAATTAGTGGGTTGAGGCCAAGTTTTAATTGCTTCGATTTTAGACTCATCTACATGAACTCCCTTGGAAGACACAACAAATCCCAAGAAAACGATCTTGTCAACACGCAATTATCCATATTAGCATAGAGACGTTCTTTTCTAAGCATTTGCAAAACGGCCCTAATATGATTCACATGCTCTTTGAGGGATTTGCTAAACACAAGAATGTCATCAAAGTAGACCACCACAAACACACCAATGTAAGGACGAAGCACATAATGCATAAGACGCATGAAAGTACCGGGTGCTTCCGATAAACCCATAGGCATAACTAACCACTCATACAATCCAAACTTTGTTTTGAAAGCGGTTTTCCATTCATCACCTTCTTGTATGCGGATTTGATAGTTACCACTTTTAAGAACAATTTTTGAGAAAATAGTGGCACCGCTAAGCTCATCTAACATATCATCGAGGCGTGGAATGGGATGCCTATAGCGAACGGTGATAGCATTGATAGGTCTACAATCGGAACACATGCGAAAGCTACCGTATCTTTTTGGCACAAGAATGACCGGTATGGGACAAGAACTCAAACTTTCATGCACATGTCCATGGGTCTATGAGATGTTGGACTTGCCTTTGTATTTCTTTGGTTTCTTCAGGGTTGACGCGGTATGGTGCCTTGTTAGGAAGGGGTGCGCCGGGGATGAGGTTGATCCGATGTTCGATTCCACGTAGAGGAGGAAGACCGGGAGGTAGCTCATCGGGAAAGACGTCCATGAATTCCTGCAACAAATTAGACAACACTAGAGGTAGAGTATTAGGAGTGTTAGACTTTGCCACCTCATCTTTGCATATTAGGACATAGTGGATGACACTCGATGGGTTATCACACACTTCTCTCATCTCTCTTTTTGTGGCAAGGAGGATTATGTTATTCTCTCATGGCAAAGAGTCACTCAATTTTGGCTTGTGGTGCTCACTTTCCTTTAGGTGGTTCACTCTCTCACTAGGCTCTCCATGATGGGTGGTTGCTTGCTTGTCAGCGATCACTTGGCTTGGAGACATGGGTCGTATCACATACTCCGTTCCCTTCATCTTGAAGCTATAGTGGTTTGTTCTCCCATTGTGGATGACGCCATGGTCGAATTGCCAAGGTCTTCCCAAGAGAAGATGGCACACGTACATAGGAACCACATCGCACTCAATGGTGTCCTCATAGGCGCCGATCTTGAAAGAAACGTGCACGGTGTGCTCCACTTGAATTGTGCCTGAGTCGCTTAGCCATTGAACCTTCTAGGGGAGAGGGTGCTTCTTCTTGACCAATTGCAGCTTGCAACAAAGCTCTTAACTTGCCAAGTTATGGCAACTCCCTCCGTCGATGATGACTTTCACGGAGCGCCCATTGCTCTCGGCCTTGGTGTGGAAGATGTGACACCGTTGGTCCTCATCTTGTTGGTGTTCGAGCGTCAAGACCTTGGAGACCATGAGAGTGGGACTTGAAGCATTGTCCCAATAGACGTGAGCATCTTCTTCTTCATTCACTTGATGGTGCATGGTGACGTGCTCGATAGCTTCCATCTTGTCTTCACTCATTGATTCGTACGTGCCAACATCATTGGCGATCATTGTTCGCTTGTTGATGCATTGGAAAGACTTGTGTCCATGGCCGCCACATGTGAAGCACTTGATAGAACTTGTCTTGACGGGATTGTCCGGTGGTGCCCAAGAAGAAGTCTTGTTCTTGTAGTTACTTGCCGAAGGGCGAGTCGAGGAAGGCGTTACTTGCTTGAGACTTGACTTGTCGCTGGTACTTGTTGATGCTCTAGTCGAGGTAGGAGGTGTCAAAGTCGGAGAAGGAGTAGCTTGAGTGTATGAGCCGTAGGTCTTGGATGAGTACTTGGCATACTTGAAGTCTTCTTGTACTTGTCGTTCCACCTTGGTCGCTTGGTGAACTAGCTCGAGAAGGTTGGAGTAGGGCTGGAAATCGGCAATCTTCCGTATTGGGTGGTTGAGGCCGTTCAAGAAGCATGTCATTGTTTGCTCATCATCTTCTTTGACATTGGCTTGTATCATGGCAATCTCCATTTCTTGATAGTATTTTACAACCATCTTCGTGCCTTGCTTGAGGAGCTGCAGCTTCTTGAAGAGATCTCGTGTGTAGTGGGTAGGCATGAAGCGTGCTCGCATGACGCCTTTCATTTGTGTCCAAGTTGTGATGGGTGGCCCGTCCTTCGCGCGACGTCGCTCTATCACTTGTTCCCACCAAATGAGGACATAGTCTTGGAACTCGAGAGATGCCATGGTGATCTTCTTTTCCTCATCATAGTTGTGAAGACGGAATCTCTGGTTGACTTTCAGTGCCTATGATAAGTACTCCTCGGGGTCATTGCTTTCGGAGAACTTTGGCATGGTGAACTTGAGCTTGCCATAGCAGAGTTCTTCATCATAGTGACGATGTTGGAATTGCTCTTGGCGAGGGGGAGGGTCTTCACGCACCTGCTCCAGTTGGTGTTGCTCCTGGCGTGGAGGAAGATCATTGACATGGATGCGCTCACGGCGTAGTGGAGGGCGAGGTATGTGTTCATAGTTTTGCCTTTCTTGTTGTTCTTCACGTCGGGCGGCTTCTTGTTGTACTTCCCGGCGAAGAACTTCTCTTGCTCACGTACTTGATGACTGCGTTGGGGAACGGCTCGAGTGGACTCTCAGAGTGCATCTTACGTTCTTGAGCTTGAGCTTCACGCCGTTGCTGTTGTAGTCGAAGTGCTTCGACGTCTTGGTCCTCTTGGTATCTGCGTGCCCTCTCTTCCTCTTGTTGGCGTTGGCGTTGACTTTCTTGTGCTTCCTCAAAGGTAGCTTGGTTCTGGCGATGCCGATGTTCTTGCGCTAGAAGTTTCTCTTGAGGATCGATGCCGTGAAGAGGATGGCGGTTTGCTTGATGGTTTTGGCATGCGGCTCATCAAGGAGTGTTTCATGTCGGTGTACTTGAGCCATAGATGGTGTCATCGGAGTGTCGACTCGAGTGGCTCCGTCTTGAGTAGGACGACGAGGTAGAAGAGCGGTTGACCAACAAGGCATGAATCTCATCCATTCTTGCGTTTCTCTCTTGTTTTTGTTCGTCGAGCTTGTTGTCGAAGTAGTCTCTTGTAGGTTGCTCGGAGAGGCGTAAGTCAGTGGCGAGATGGTCGATGCGGTCACTCATTGATTGTTGTTCTTGATGCAAAGCTCGTTGTGCTCCAAAGAGGTGACTCTTGGTGATGTGGGTGGTCATGTCGTCGTCTTGCTCAATGAAGAGTGGGTGAGTAGAAGAATTCGGCCTATCCATCATGTGGAAGTGGTGGTGAGTAGGAAAATGAGAGAACAAAACCAAAGTTACCTTTTCCAAAGATTGTGGATGTAACAAGTATGACCGCACGTGATGCTATAGTAGGAGAATTGGTACCGGGTATTGTTTCTCACACCTACAAGTAAAAGGCTTATGGAGGATCTTGGTTAGGAAGTGGCACAAATAATTCAAGCAAATGTTAGTCAAGATGTTGAAAAAGTTGAGAAGATTCACAAATGGCAAGTAAGACAAATAGATCAACACAAGATAACACTAGGAACACACACACAGAATATAAATGGGATCCACACAACCAAGGGGTGAGCTCTAAGATGTGGAACCGCGGGAAAATGCTCTTGTCATACGGATACTAGAGAGACGCTAGCTTGATTGTTCTAATGGACTAGATATGCTAGTGCACCAACCTAAAGAGAAACGGTTCGTCTCACTATACAAAGTATGCTTATGTATGTATGAACCAAGATGATGAACTAGACAAAGTGGCTCAATGCTATTTCTTACAAGCTCTTGCTTCTCTTCTCTTTTGCTTAAAAGCTTATTTTGACTATCCCACAATGGTTGATATGCGAGCCACAATGTGACATAACAAGTAGTATATGCACGCGAGAGACATAACACTAAAGGTGCACTAAGGCGTGCCCCGCCAATACTCAACAAGCTAGTCTCAATGGGTAAGCTACGCAAAAGGAGCTTGAAGCTATCAAGGTAATGGCAAGGGTAGCACAAAGGCGTCGTCGAAGTCACCGTCCGTGTTTGTGCTTGGTATGAAGATGATGTTGTTGAAGCCGATGTGGAGTCCGAGTAGATGGTCGAGTGGCGATGATGATGACGTCAAATCGCGCCTAAGTAGTTGAAACACCTTAGGACACAAGAGAAAGCCTCAACCCAAAACTCAAACAACCACGAGAAATATTGTGGCAGAACACAAGTGATGGTGGGGAAACAAAATGAGGCAAAACAGAAAATGGCCGAAAGTCTCTGGATGGTCCGTGCGCACGGGGTAAGTGAGGCCCATGTGCATGGGGTCCCGATGGCCCGTGTGCACGGGGTCCTCTATGAGCGGATGAAGTGCTCCAGATCTATGGGGATTTTCAAGTTTGAGGCCATATTCGATGGATTGAAAGGTGGGGAAGATGGTAGGGGGGTAGATCCACTTGCCAAACATCAAATTCGTGGATCAAAACAACCAAATCTCACAAGGTCAACAAATTTCAAGAAAACATTTTGGGCTATTTTTGGTGGGGATTTTTGGATTAGGACGAAAAACAACAAAATCAAGATAGAAAGTGGAGGGTAGGGACTCCAAGATGTGAATCAACCTTGCTCATGATACCAAGGTGTTGTAGGGCGAAACCCTAAGATGGATCTTTTCACACTTGGAGGGGGAAAAGGGAGATGAACACCAAGAACGCAAAGAGGAAATCACTCCAACAACACCCAATTACACATCCACTAGAATAGCAAACACAAGATCCACAAGTTCACAAACACAATCAAAGGAAAGATACAATGATAGAGTTCTTCTCACTCCTAAGAGATGAGGTCTTGAAGGTAGTCTTCTCCTTGTGGAGGGCATTGAAATCCATAAGGATTCTTCCCTAAAGGGGTATTGATCCACAATAAGGAAGGTAGCACGAGCAAAGGTCACAAATATCTCATCTAATCATTTGCTATCCCTAAACATGGTCCTAGGTATGACTTATATAGCCTTGGGGTCGAAGTAGATGAAAGGGAGGGCGAAGAGGCAATCTTAGCTGGCCATTCTGGGAGGCCCGTGCGCATGGGGTAAGTTAGGCCCGTGCACACGGGGCCCCATGCGCACGGCACACGCCCATGCGCACGGGGTGCAACAACCGTAGCTCCCTGTGTAGCCCGTGGGCACGGGGTCTCGGGGGCCGTGCGCACAGGGTCCCCTGGGACTTCCTGTCCAGCTGTTGTTTGGCTTGTTCTTGATCCTTGGTGGCTTGGGTCACTTCTCCTTGGACTTGGTGATGTCCCTCAGCTGCTTGGAAGGGGTCCTCTTCGTACCTAATTATGCATAGAGTATTTTGGTGAGGTAGGAACCAAGTTCCACTTGTATCCATATGCATGTCAACTAGGAAGGAGATCACCTCGGTTTCCATTGCACGTGCTCTAGCTCTCGTCATGGGTCCATGTGGTGCTTGATGTGTTTGTGTAGAGTTTATGGGGATGATGGAAGGATGGGCCACATCAATTTTTGGTTGGGGCCAAGTCTTAATAGCATTGATCTTAGATTCATCGACATGAACATACTTAGAAGACACAACGAAACCCAAGAAAACAAGCTTATCAACACCAAAAAGGCATTTGTCCATATTAGAATAAAGACACTCTTTCATAAGGGTTTGCAACACGGTTCTAAGATGGGTGACATAATCTTTAAGAGATTTGCTGAAGACAAGAATATCATCAAAATAGACCACAACAAATACACAAATATAGGGTCGAAGAACAAAATGCATGAGTCACATGAAAGTACCTAGTGCTTTGGATAAACCCATTGGCATAACAAGCCATTCATATAAGCCAAAATCGGTCTTAAATGCGGTTTTCCATTCATCACCTTCTTGGATGTGTATTTGATAGTAGCCACTTTTGAGATCAATTTTATAGAAAATTGTGGCTCCGCTAAGCTCATCTGGAATATCATCTAGGCGTGTAATGGGGTAACGATAACGCACGGTTATATCATTGATAGGACGACAATCGGAACACATGCGATATGTACCATCTTTCTTGGGAACAAGAATTGCCGGTAGGGCACATGGGCTCAAGCTTTCTCGTACATGGCCGTTGTCGATGAGTTGTTGTACTTGCCGTTGGAATTGACGGGGTAGGGAGCCTTGTTAGGAAGGTGTGCTCCGAGGATGAGGTTGTCGGGACCCCGATCATAAGTCACACTGACCTAGCATGTAACACATCATATCACTTTGCCGCCTCACGCACGGTATTCCCACGGGTGCCACCTTACCTGGCCCGGGACCGTTTGTGCCTTTTGCCTCACGTATATGATAGTGTCGCTAGCATCCATGTGACAGAGAACCCGGGCCAACATGACTAGTCGTAAACCCAAGGTGGCGCTAACTTACAGGGACAGGCATACATGACCCAGCAACGAACATGTCGATCATCAACATATGAACCCAAGTCGTAGCAAGCTACAAGGACTTAAAGGAACAACGCATGACATTTCCCCGAAGGGACAGACACAGGAACGAAGAAGGACACATGCCGGCCAGCCTAAGTGTTTCGGAGCAGTAGCAAGCTACCATGGCTCAGTGGAAGCACTAGGAGACATTTCTCGGTAAGATAGGCTACCAAGAATAAACAACTAGGTTGTCGGATCCCACACATACCAAGCATTTTAATAACATACACACAATATGCTTGATATGTGCAAATACAACATGGCATCACAACAAAACTCTACGACTCAAAGTATTTATTCATTAGGCTCCGAGGAGCCAGATATTACAAACATGGGTATCATGACCCAGCATCCAATTAGTCATACAAGCCACAAACACATGCGGAAGCATAAACATGTCTGAGTATAGACAACTACAAATGAAAAAGGCTAAGAAGCCACACTATCTACAAGACCCTCCCAAGGGTACAAGAACGTAGCTGAGGAAACAAGCTAAACGTCGAAGTCCACGCGGAACTACTAGTGAGACTGAAGTCTCTCTGCAAAAACATAAATTAAGCAAACGTGAGTACAAATGTACCCAGCAAGACTTACATCAGAACTAGCAACATATGCATCAGTATCAACAAAGGGGTGGTGGAGTTTAACTGCAGCAAGCCAGCTTTGACTCAGTGGCTATCATGTACTACGATTGCTCGTAACTCTTTTGAGATGGCGCACACGAGTCCACATATTCACCAATCAATACACCACTATGGATGCGCTACCGTCTCCCTACGAGAAGGCCATCCATAGCACTCACGCTTATCTTGCGCATTTTAGAGTATCCACTTTCACTTGTCTATGAACTGTACAGGCAACCCAAAAGTCCTCTACCACGGACACGACTATTCGAATAGATGATGTTAACCCTGTAGGGGTGTACTTCTTCACACACGCTCTCGCCTCTTACCACCATGTACACGTCGTGTATCTCGGCAACCTTCAAGCGGAACCCTGGCGAGGGAGTCGACCATGACCTGAATAACCACACAAGTCTCTAGTCCAGGTTTATCGCCTATTCAGGTTCCATCCGCAAGGAGATCCGTCCGGGGTGTCGCTCACGGCCGCAAACAATGTGTACAGGGTTCCAAGCCCACCAAACGGACGACGCTTGGTATACCCGGCCACGGTGCCTAGTCTGTCCCAAGCCCATCTGTACCGGGTGCCACTTGGTAGACTACTAACACTACCTACAAACACCAGAAACTAGTTGCAACTCCTGGACAGATATCAGGTTGATTAATAAGTCGAGAGAGCTTGGAGTGCCCGGATCCCAATGTGTGGTAGTAACTGTTCATGGATCACAAACACAGAACTCGGTTCCCGAGGACGGTTTCAATGAGACAACCCACCATGTACTCCTACATGGCCTCTCACCGCTACCTTTACCAAATCGTGTTCACACACTTAGCTCTCAACAGTAGGACATGTTCACAACTTTCCAATTCATCCCCGATAAATCAGACCTGACACAACTCTAAGCAATAGTAGGCATGACAAACAAGCTTGAATGAGTAGGCACATCAGGGCTCAAACAACTCCTACTCATGCTAGTGGGTTTCATCTATTTACTATGGCAATGACAGGTCATGCAGAGGAAAGGGGTTCAACTACCGCAGCATGTAACAGTTGAAGCTTTGTTGTCCTAATGCAGTAAAAGAGAGCAGGACCGAGAGAGTGGGATTGTATCGGAATGAACAAGGGGTTTTTGCTTGCCTGGCACTTCTGAAGATAATATAGCTCTTCATCAGTGTCATCGAACTCATCGTCGGAACATGCGTCTGCCGAGGCGGAACAACCATCGACAAATAGAGAGGAAACACAATCAATGCAATGCAACAATATGATGCATAATCATGACATGGCAAGAATGTTATGATTTGCACTAATGCATCTAGCAACAATTTAAATGAAGTCCATATGAACCAAGGGTTCATGTGCAAACTCCATATTTAGCATTTAAAATGCCATTATCATGTTTTCACTTATACAATGGGTATAAGTTGGTTGAACATGCATGAAAATAGCATAAATGGATAGATTGCATTTTTTGATGATTTTTCATATATGAATTATTCCATTTGGAGCTACGGTTGAATTTCTATGATTTTTAGAAGTTTTGGGCATTTTCTGAAAATAAATAAATCATTTAGATTTATTTAAATTCCAGAAAAGCTTTATTGCGTCAGCATTGTGCAAGGCTGATGTCAGCAGGTCAACTGGGCCTGCCAGGTCAAACCTGACCTGCGGGACCCACTGGTCAGTGACTCGGTTAGTTAACTAGGTTAATTAGCATTAAACTAAGCCTAACTAAAGTGTCAGCAGGGCTGGGCCCACACGTCAGAGGGTCAGTTGGTTAATTAAGTTTAATTGTAAACTTAACTGAAGTTAGCAGGGCCCGGGGCCCACATGTCAGCGACACAGGGGAGGTCAAATCCCCCGGTCAGCGGGGTCAAACCCACCGGCGGTTAGTCGCCGACGAGGTCCACGGCGTTCGAACGTGTCGAAAACGCTGCTTCGGCCACGATTCGATGCACGGCTGGGTGCTACGGGAAGCTGAAGGTCTGGCGCGTCCAACGGTGGCCTTGGCCGGAGTTGGAGTGGCCGGAAACGGCGGCGGCGATGAGCTCAGGCAGCGGCAGGGCTCGGTGATGTGCGCGGGTGGTCCTGTGGGGTGCAAGCAGGCAAGGGGAGGTGCTAGCAAGGCTGAGCGCGGGGCGGCAAGCTCTGTGGACAAGCTCTTGGGACCAAATGGTCACCGGAGCGTCGGCAAGCGCAGGTGGTGCGGCGGCTATGGCGTTGAACAGAAGGAACGGAGAGGGGGTTAGGGTCAGTGGCTCACAACAGTCATGGAGGTGTAGCCGGCTAGCTCGGAGGAGGACCGGAGTGAGCAGGGCGGCAGAGGCGATCTCCGGCAGTAGAGAAGGAAGAAGGCGAGGTAGCCGGTGATGCAGGGCGTTCGGCGTCGCGTGGCTCTGCATAGATGATGAGGACGACGCTGCGGTTCTTCTGGGCTGGACGGCGAGGTGAGGGGTGGACGATGGCCGTAGCTAATGCGAGCGGCGGCGACAGACGCGCCCGGGCTTGCTACAGGGAGAGAGCAGGGAAGGGGAGTGTGAGCTGCGAGAGTGGGAGAAGGACCAGGGGCTCAGGGGCGTCTCCAGGCGCTCGGTCGAGGATGGGGGAGGCAGCAGGAGGTAGCGTTCGGTGCGCGCGCGGGCGACACGCCTCCGCCTTCTGGCTGAGGTGGGAGACGACTGGCATCGGCCAGTCAGCTGGGTCGGCCTGCTTAGCTAGGACAGCTGGGCCGCCAGGTGAGCCCAGGTAAGGGTTTTTCCCTTTTTTGTTTTCTTTTCTATTTCTGACATTTGTTTTGATTTAGTTTAGGAACTAAACCATTTGATAAAATCCTGAAACTTTTTATGGGCACTAACTAAATTATTTCAGAGGCCCTCACCAAGTTTCAAAATTATTGAAGCTAGTAAAAATATTTGTATAATTTTAAAGCTCCAATTCAAATACATATTGGATTAATTGAAAGCCCATTTATGTCCTAGAAAAATGTCCACCATTTTTGGTTTAGGTTTCCACCTTGTTCCATAAATTATGAACATTTTTGAAGGGCATTTTGGGTTCATTGAGAATATTTGAATTTGAACCTAGTTGAATTCATTTGGTGCTGGGGTTTGGTCATCCCCATTTCAAGTTTCTAAAATTTAAACATGATGCAACACATGACTAGCTCGCCCAGAGCAAACCAGAACTAGGGATGTGACAGAGGTTGATGCGGTGTTCAATGCCTCGTAGTGGAGACAGACCCGGAGGTAGCTCGTCGGGGAATACATCTTGGAATTCCTGTAATAGAGAAGATAACACTAAAGGTAGATTGTGAGAGTTATTAGTTTTGGGTGCCTCATCCTTGCACAAAAGGACATAGTGCATGACACTTGATGGGTTCTCACACACTTCTCTCATCTCACTTTTGGTGGCAAATAGGACTAAGTTCTTCTTGTCGCTCATCGTGAAGGCACTCAATTTGGGCTTTGACGCTCACTCTCTTTTGGGTGGTTCACTCTCTCACTATTCTCTCCACGATGGGTGGCTTCCTTGTCGGTGATCACTTGGCTTGGAGACATAGGTCGTAGCACGTACTCCTTTCCCTTCATCTTGAAGCTATAGTGATTGGTCATCCCATTGTGGATGACACCTCAGTCAAATTGCCATGGTCGTCCAAGAAGGATGTGGCAATCAGACATCGGAACGACATCACACTCCAAAGTGTCTTCCTATGCTCCTATCTTGAAGGAAACTTGCACCATATGCTCGACTTGGATAGTGTCGGAGTCGCTTAGCCATTGGACCTTGTAGGGATGCAGGTGCTTCATCTTGACTAATTGGAGCTTGGAGCATAGCTCTTCACTCACCAAGTTATGACAACTCCCTCCATCGATCATGACCTTCACAGATCTTCCATTGATGCCAGGCTTGGTGTGGAAGATATGTCATCTTTGGTCTTCGTCTTGTTGATATTGAAGTGTCAAGACCTTGGAGACAACAAGGGCGGGGCTCGAATCTTCATCACAAAATACTTGAACGTCTTCATCCTCATTCACGCGCCGGTGCATGGACACTTGCTCAAGAGCTTCCATCTCCTCTTCACTCACAGAGTCATATGTTCCGTCGTCGTTGAGGATCATGGTGCGCTTGTTGGTACACTCAAAGGACTTGTGGCCTTGGCCGCAGCCTGTGAAGCACTTGATGGAACTTGTCTTGACGGTCTCATCATTTGGGGTAGAGGATGATGAAGCTCTCGGCTTGAAGTTGCTTGTAGTACGAGGATGACTTGAGGTTGTCAAAGTTTTCTTGTAACTTGACTTGTCGATGTTGCTTGTAGATAGCTTGGTTGATGTAGAAGGTGTTGGAGTCATTGAAGCTTGGGTGTTGGAGAAGCCACAGGACTTGGATGAGAACTTGGCATATTTGCAGTCATCTTGCACTTGACGTTCCGCCTTGGCAGCTTGATGCACTAGCTCGATGAGGTTCGAGTATGGTTGGAAGTCGGCGATCTTCTTGATAGGATGGTCATGAAACGTGCCATATTTTGCTCATCATCTTCCGTGACATTAGATCGTATCATGGATATCTCCATTTCCTTGTAGTATTCTTCAATGCTCTTGGTTCCTTGCTTGAGGAGTTGAAGTTTCTTGAAGAGGTCGCGGTTGTAGTATGTTGGCACGTAGCATGCTCTCATGACATCCTTCATTTGCCCCCAAGTAGTGATGGGTGGTTCACCTCTTGCCTCGTGGCGCTCAATGACTTGCTCCCACAAAATGAGGACATAGTCTTGTAACTCAAGGGATGCCATCATGATCTTCTTCTCTTCCTCATAGTTGTGCAAGCGGAAGATTTTGTCAACCTTCAATGCCCATGAAAGGTACTCTTCAGGATCATTGCTTCCATTGAACTTGGGCATGGTGAACTTTAGCTTGCTGTAGCGTTGCTCTTCATTATGTTGGGGTCGAGGATGATTATGTCCTTGACGAGGATGATCGTCTCCCTCAACTTGCTCTTGTCGTGGAGCATTTCCATTTTCTTCTTGCTCTTAGTGAACTTGGGGTTCTTGGCGAGGAGGCGTGGAACTTGACGATGTACTCGAGCTTGATAGTTCCTCTCTTGAACTTCTTCGCGAAGCGCTTCACGGTGCTCCCGATTTTGCCGGTTGCATGTTGCTACGGCTCGACTTGAATCTCGGAGGGCACGTTGCACCTCAAGTGCTTGAGCTTCTCGCAATTGTTGTTCTTGACGTTGTGCCTCGGCATCTTGTGCATCTTGGTGTAGACGTGCTCGCTCTTCCTCTTCTTGATGGCGTTGGCGTTGCCATTCACGTGCTTGCACAAAAGTAGCTTGATTTTGACAATGTCGTTGCTCTTGAGAGTCGTTGTCATGTAGAGGGTTGCTATTTGCTTGACGATCTTGCCACGCGGCACGTCAAAGAGTATTTGATGTCAGTGTACTTGAATCGGAGATGGTGTAGTTGGAGTGTCGACTGGAGCGACTCCGTCTTGAGGAGGACGAAGTGGACGAAGTGTGGTTGAGCAACAAAGTATGAATCTCGTCCATTCTTGCGTCATTCTCTTGTTTGTGGTCGTCGAGCATGTTGTCGAATTAGTCTCTTGTACGTTGCTCGGAGAGTCGCAAGTCGGTGGCGAGGTTGTCGATGCGTTCACTCATTGCTTGTTGCTCTTGATGCAAAGCATGTTGTGCACCAAAGAGGTGGCTCTTTGTGATGTTGGAAGACATGTCGTCGTCTTGCTTGATGAAGAGTGGGTTGGTAGAAGTACTTGGCCTATCCATCATTCCAAGGAAATATGTGAGTGGGAGAAAGAGAAAAACTTATACCAAATGTACCTTGACCGATGTTGAAGACGGATCAATGATCACTCAAATGTGGAACAAGGAAATAGCATAATTGGTACCAATTCTTGTCGGTTTCTCACACCTACATAAGTAAAAGCTTATAGTGGAGCTCAGTTAGGATGGTGGCACAAAATATGATGCAATTGTTAGTGAGATTGAATAATGTTGGAAAAGATTCACAAATTTGCAATGCAACAAGTAGACCAATAGCAAGATATGGTACACGGGAACGCACACACGGAGAGATAAATGGGGTCGTGCAACCAAGGAATGAGCCAAAATGTGGAATCCACGAAAATGCTCTTGTTGCACAACACTAGAGAGACGCTAGCATGATTGCACAGTAGGCGGATACGAAGACTTGTGCACAACCTACTAAGCAAAATTTCCACGACTTCTATCCCAAGTATGCTCTATGTATGGTGTTCCAATGATATGATCTAAGATGATCTAGTATGACAATCTTAATGTAGTATGATGCTATGGTTCTTGCTTAAAATCTCTTTGCTTATCTTTCCTTTTGCTTAAAAGCTTGTTTGGATCTTACTCTTTTGAGCACTTTTCTCATGCAATACTTTCCGAAACAATATAGAAATTGTGTATGCGATGACAACTTTGTGACACAAGAGATGATACCAAGATATGCACCAATGATATGGTATGTATGATATGGGAAGTATGACCACTGATGTGCACAAGTGACCTTGTCGGCAATATTCAAAGGATAGTCTCAATGGGTAAGCTACTCAAAATTGGGCTATGGTGGTGTAACGCCCTTGATGCGGCTATATCTCCCACGTGTCGAAGCACGACTTAGAGGCATAACCGCATCGAAAGCAATGTCGCAAGTGAGGTAATCCTCACACAACCCATGTAATACAATAAAGGAAAAGAGATACATAGTTGGCTTACAATCGCCACTTCACACAATACATGAATAAAGCATTACATCAACCAGATAAAATCAAGGTCCGACTACGGAACCAAAATAAAAGCAGACTACCCCAAAAGCTACACAGATCCCCGATCGTCCCAACTGGGCTCCACTACTGAACAACTAGAACGAAACAACACAAAGGACAAGATCTTCATCGAGCTCCTCCTGAGCTTGGTTGCGTCATCTGCACGGTCTCATCGGCACCTGCAAGCTGGTTTTGGAAGTATCTGTGAGTCACAGGGACTCAGCAATCTCACACCCTCGTGATCAAGACTATTTAAGCTTATGGGTAAGGTAAAGGTATAAGGTGGAGCTGCAGCAAGCGGCTAGCATATATGGTGGCTAACATACGCAAGTGAGAGCGAGAAGAGAAGGCAAGGCACGGTCGATAAAACTATGATCAAGAAGTGATCCTAGAACAACCTACGTCAAACATAACTCCAACACCGTGTTCACTTCCCGGACTCCGCCGGAAAGAGACAATCACGGTTAAACACGCGGTTGATGTATTTTAATTAAGGTCAAGTTAAGGTTTTCTACAACCGGACATTAACAAATTCCCATCTGCCCATAACCGCGGGCACGGCTTTCGAAAGTTCAAATCCCTGCAGGGGTGTCCCAACTTAGCCCATCACAAGCTCTCACGGTCAACGAAGGATATTCCTTCTAGCGGGAAGACCCGATCAGACTCGGAATCCCGGTTACAAGACATCCTCGACAATGGTAAAACAAGTCCAGCAAGACCACCCGCTGTGCCGACAATCCCGATAGGAGCTGCACATATCTCATTCTCAGGGCACACCGGATAAGCTAAGCGTACGGGAGCCAACGTAACCCAAGTTGCCAAGGGACGGCCCCGCACGATGCTCTGGATTGGACCAACACTTAGACAAGCACTGGCCCGGGGGTTTAAAATAAAGATGACCCTTGGGCTGGCCTAACCCAAGGGAAAAAAGAGGCTAGGTGGCCAATGGTAAAACCAAGGCTGGGCCTTGCTGGAGGAGTTTTATTCAAAGCGAACTGTCAAGGGGTTCCCATTATAACCCAACCGCGTAAGGAACGCAAAATCCGGGAACATAACACCGATATGACGGAAACTAGGGCGGCAAGAGTGGAACAAAACACCAGGCATAAGGCCAAGCCTTCCACCCTTTACCAAGTATATAGATGCATGAATTAAATAAGATATATTGTGATATCCCAACAAGTAAACAATGTTCCAACAAGGAACGATCTCCATGTTCCAACAAGGAACAAACTTCAATCTTCACCTGCAACTAACAACGCTATAAGAGGGGCTGAGCAAAGCGGTAACATAGCCAAACAACGGTTTACTAGGACAAGGTGAGTTAGAGGCTTGGCTTAACAATATGGGAGGCATGATAAGCAAGTGGTAGGCATCGTAGCATAGGCATAGCAAAAGAGCGAGCATCTAGCAAGCAAAGATAGAAGTGATTTCGAGGGTATGGTCATCTTGCCTGAAATCCCGCAAGGAAGAAGAACGAGTCCATGAAGAAGACAAACGGACGAAGCCGAACGGATCCTCACAAACGCGACGTTATCGGAACTAACCCGAAGAAGCAACACCAGAAAGAAGCAAACAACATAGTAAACAACCACCACATAATCATGGCATGATTCACAATCAAGTATGATGCATGTCTGGTTTAATGAAGCATGGCATGGCAAAATGCACAAACAATACTACAAATTAAGTGGAGCTCAATATGCAACTCCGTTGCATATTGACGGAACACCGCATCAATTATTTAGTTCACTCTCGGTTAGGTACCCAACAATATTAAATGTTCTTAACATGGTAAGAGGTGAAGCATAACAAAAACTATACCATCTAACCAATTTAAATGGGGCCGGATATAACAAACAACAAGTCCGGTAATCCCCATATGCATTTATCAATTTAATGCAACAACAATTTAAACTTTTTAGAAGTTGTTATCATGATGCATATGACATGAACAAGTTTATGCAATGTTTATTAAAAGTTAACAAGAGCATTATGAAGCATTTGTCATCGTGGCGGAAACGAAAGGGGTGCCACGACAATGACAACAGAAATGGTGCCATGGCAACATTCCGGTTTCGATAGCTCACGGAGATACTGGTGCAAAAGGAAAAGTGACGGGAGCATGCAAAAGATGGTGGGTGATCCCGACTATCGGGTTCCCATGGGTTAGTGGCATGGAAAACGAGTGACAATTCGGACACGGTGCAGACAAAGGGTGCACCCCATACGACACAAGCATTCATTCTCGAACGTTCGTTCTCGGCGGTTATACCTTCAAAGCGTGCAAACGGGACGGTTCGAGTTCGTCGAGGGAAGTAGAGGAAGTAGTCGTTCACAGGTCGTCGAGGGAAGTAGTGGTACTTTTCCGAAGAGGAACTTGATGAACCCAACATCTCCAAGGCAATGGTAGTCGTACACAGCAACAGTAACTTGTAGGGTCATCCATTTCATGGTACTTAGGTGAATCCACGAGAAATGGTAGTCGTACATGGTTCATCGAGGAACTTGATGTTTCGGCCTGTAGTCATTCAAGCGTCCGATGGTAATGGTACTCGGTCGTTTCGAAGAGGTACTTGGGGTCATTCGAACTTGCCGGTCTTGTCATCTCGAAGGGGTACTTGACGTTCTTAGCGATTCCGAAGACGACGGTAGAGGTACACTTGTTGTAGGGGTACATGTCGGATCCACGGCGACGGTAGAGGTACAAACGTTCTCGCGGTACTTGACGGTCCGGTCTTGGTGTAGATGTACATGGCAAACGTAGTGGTATTCGGCATCTTGTCGAACCCAAGTGACGGTAGTCGTACACGTCCGGAGAAGAACTTGTCGTCGAGGGACTTGGTGCATCCAAGATCTTCGGACTCACGGTACTTGACGCTTGGTTCCGAAACACGTATTGATTGTGTCCATGGCAACACATCGCGGGTGCACCAGGTAATAACTTGGCGCGGTTCTGGTCATCGCATTGTTGTTTGACTTGGCGGTTGCAAAACGTTCATCAGAGCGGGGACTTGGCAAAAATCCTAGAGACGATGCGTCCGCGTAGGGTTCTTGGCGATGTACTTGCTAGTCCAAAAGAAACAAGACAGGAGGCTGGTGGTGCATCTGTCCGGTGAGGCTGAGGTGGATCCGGGGAGAACAAGTGTCGGTGTGGTTCCTGCTGTAGCTCGGGGAAGCTCCTGGCGAGGCCGTCGGGAACGCCTACGACAGGTGGGCGCGGAGGCAGAGGAGCTCAAGGGAGGCTCGGGCGGAGGAAGAAGTGGAGACACAGGAAGGCGAGGCCGTGGACATCCAGGGCGCCCGCGAGCAACAAGGGTGCAGCAGCGCGGTGCCGGAGCATGGGCTCGCCGGGCGGCGCGGTCACAGGGCAAGGCGAGGTTGAAGGAGCAGGAGGGAGCACGCAGGCGAAAGGAGCGGTGCTGGCGACGTTCGAGGACGACGCCTTCGGTCAGCGAAGCACAGGCGCAGGGAAGGCCGAGTTCGTCAGCACGGGGAGGCGCAGGAGACGGGCGCCATGGTGCTCTGCTGCAGGGTGGCTGCGGATGGAGGAGGCGCGGGGAAAGGAGAGGGATCGAGAGGAAGTAGGACAGCGGGCGAGAGGTGGGGGTTGAGCGTGGCTCTCTGGCGGCGGTGTGGGAGAGATCGATGGGAGTGGGAGAGAGCGAGAGATGGGGATCGGGCTGCGGGTTCTCCTGGCGGTGCGAGGAGGTGGACGAAGGGAAAAAGAGGACCGAGGGGGATCGGGCTAGGTTAGAACTGGTGGGGGTTGGCTGGGCCTATGGGCCGGCGCGGGAGGTCTGCTCGCCTCGCTGCGGGTGGCCTAGGTGGGCTGGCGCGAGAGTGGGCCTAAGGAGGTCCAGTTGGGCACTCTGCTCTCTCTCTCTTTAACTTTATTTCTAAGCATAAAACAAAATTGGAGAAGAAAAGAAAGATGGAGGGGGTTTGGGAAAGAATTAGCGCATGCAAATAATATTCCCGGACTCGCAAAAATGTGCTGGTTCCAAGAAAAATATGAGAGGCATGATTGCAAGGATTTAATTCATAGTCATTTGAATTTAATTCAAATGGTTTGAACAAGGGCTAGGAATTAGAGGTGTCCAAAAATGTTCCGATTTTTGGTGGAGCTCCGGAAAATGACGAAAGAATTTATGGGCAAAGTTTGGAGACCAAGAATTGAGATAACCAAGGCATGTGATATTTGCAAGTGTGTTTGCGGTAAATCCAAATAATTGGAATATTTACTATAGCTCTCTAAATATCGAGAGGATATGTTGTAAAGAGAAGTCACCCTTCCCTCGATTTAAATAGATCAGAGATCTATGCAATTTATTTAGTTGAGTTGCAAAAGATTTATGAGATGATGGCATGATGACGTGATGCAATGCAAAAAAATAAAAGGGCAAGCACAATTGAAACACCCGGCAAAACCCGGAACATATGGAAGTCTTCTCGAGCATCGGTCTCGGGGCGTCACAACACTCCACCACTACGAGAGGATCTCGTCCCGAGATCTAGGATGGCACCGGATAAAACGGAAGAGGAAGAGGTAAAACAAAGTTGCTTCTTTGACAAACGAGTGAAACCAATGAACCTTGAGAGGTTAAACAATTGGAAAGAAGAATACAGCGGAGATGAACGAAGTTGAAAACACTCCGTTAGAAAAGAGGAACAAAGAACATTACGAGAACTTTGTAGGTTGAAAGACATAAGAAAAAGGTTGCAATGGACAAGAAGGACATGCAAGCACTCCGCTAGAAACGAGATGTACAAGGAACGATAAGGATCAATTACACCAACACTCCGGTTACATGGATTAGCTAGAAAAAGAACATGATCTTGGCAAAATGAGTTGATGTGACAAAGAGAGCAACAACACAATGCCTCCAGAAGGAAGAATAGAAGATATATCATTGGAATAACAAAATGGAGAAGAAAATGACAACTTCTGTCACAAAAGAGCTTGAAAAGGCATCCTTAGGAGAAGGGTCGAATGGAATTGTTGGTAAAACCAACAACGAAAAGAGTAAGCTTGTTGTGGGCTTATGGAAAACATCTCAAAAATTATGAGGTGAAATTCTGCCACTAACGCAAAACAATGGATTTGGATTGATATGAACAAGGAGACGAGAAACTTATCTCACCGGTAGGATAAATGAAGAACTTGGATCTTTTATAGCACCATAGATAGCAACAATCCTTAGGGAAGGCTTTAGGTGAAACATGACACAAGATAGCTCCAACTAGTTGGTTGATGGATTTAACATACCTCATTCTTAATAACATGTGAATCATGAAACATGAACTCAAATTATCAAGAATGACATAATACCACCTCCGATGATACTGTAGAAAGAAATTACACTCCAGATTGCAAGATGAAGAAATACTTGAGATCTTCTGAAAAGAATCTCGATGAACACTAGGAGAAGGACTTATATCCTTGATGAGCCACCATGAAGAAACTCTCGGAGAAATCCGATAATAAAAGAATGGTCAAACGAAAGGAAAGCTGAAAGAACTCCGGTAATAAAAGGATGATGAAAAGAAAGAGAAGTTGACAACACAAAGTGAAGCCTTATAATGATTTAGAAGGGGCTTCGCGATGAGATAATGCGGAAAAGCTAGGAACTCTGGAAAAGAAAGATGAAGCATCTTGAACTGAGAGTGAGATAAGATAAACCTCCGGAATAAGGAATTGAATTTACTCGATGAAACAAGAATAAGAATTACATTATACGTATCCTGCACCAATTTAATTGATGAGAAGCAACGGATTTGGCATACTACTTATTCTCGTGGAAAGGATTAAGATATATATAGCGTAAACTTGAGAATGTCTTCAACGAAACAACGGTGGAATCAAAACAACGAATGAATTGATATGATAACGAAAGAAGAGGAATCTTGCACGAACCACTACAAGAATTGTATATGAATGAAGTAAAGATAAAGAAACACCGGGAATAATTATAAGAAGAACGAAGATACTTGAGAGGATTTAGATGTAAGTGAAATGAATAGATCACGGACCGATTAGAGATCACTTTAAAGATGCACCGGTAAGATTGAAGAATGATAACTGAGGATGAATAAACCTGAATTGATGGACTCCGGATAACAAATTGAGAAGACTCTTGAATTTCTTCGGATGGGTGAAAAGAATTTTCACAATCGAAAACAATTATGAGAGGATGGCAACAAGCTAGCACCATGAGTCTTGAAGAGAATGGAGCAATATTAAAGAGAAACTCTTCTTCGGTCTTCAATAACTGAGAATGACGATGAGAAAACCAACATGGATTATTTAGACACTCCGGAATGAAGAATGGGAAGGTTGAGCCAACGATGAAAAGAATTTGAAAGATCTTGGAGAAAGACATTTGACTAATGATAAATCATTATTACGTCAAACTTCGAAAAGAAATTTGGATAGCTCCGGAAAAATAGAAGAGTCAGGTAAGATCCTGGGAAAAGACCTGTGGGTTAGGGCCCACTCAAAAGATACACCGTTGAAATGATTTAAAAGAGAGGTTGCACCGGTTGAATTAAATGACTTGAATGAGATAACAGCCTCGAAAGATCTTGAACGAATGCAGAGTGGAAACACAAATCTTCGAGATATCTTGAGCACTCCAGAACAAATGAATAGCGAAGAGTGGATGATTATGAGGTGCACCGGTATGATAAAACTTCTGAAACAAGGAAAAGATATGATCAACACCAAAAGCTTGAATTGAATCCACCGGAGAAGAAAAAGAATGAAGAATGATTAACTTGAGACTCCGTTAGCATCTTCATGAGAATCACCGGATAAAAATATTGACGAAAAAAAATGGAGAGACTTCCCAAGAATAAAAGGATACTTGATAAAGAAATCCAAGTCCTCAAAGAAAAGGGGTGGGTGGGCGGGAAAAACAAAGGCAACTTTGAGACGGATGAAACAAGCACCGTTGAGAAGAACTGATACTTGATCTTGCGGATGTTGAAATGTTCGGATCCACTTGAAGAGAAGCACACCGGTTGAAAAGGATTGACATGACAATCTCGATTATCATGAAGGTTTGGTATTCACATAGGAGTATGAGAACACCGTTTAGGAAAGGTATGGAATCAACATTTGACTCCGAAGCAACTCGAATACCACAACAAAACAAAACAAAGGATTGGCTTGCAAAATAAGCCAGAACAAACATATGATAGAGATTTCGTCCGAAGTTTTCGTGGTGGGGCCTACACGGGCTCGATCGTACAGCACCATCATGTACAAGGCAGTGCACATGACATAAGAAGCGTCCCCGAGTCGGCATAGCCAAGGACTCTTTAAGACACAACGAGACCACTATAAAACCAACCGTGAATAGGCGGACCACTAGACGTCGAACCCTAATTTCATATCATACATCTGTCGGAAAGATATCCTAAGATCTACTTGAATTCCCACTTATAAACTCCCGAAATTCTCCCGGTTATGCAATCAGGTGTTGGGGATACAGGGGAAGCATAATATCTCACCCAAAACTAGCAAATCCTACATCCAGCTGTATCCATCCTTCAACACATAACCAAGAAACCTTCGGAAATCATCTACCTCAACCTTCGAAAAGCATCCGTTATACGAGTTATGGCAATACTCCCGAACTCCCGCCCCAGTACTGGGTGGCGTCGAGGTTATCTCACCAACAACTGCATAAAAGAGATTTTCGATGTCGGCGAAACTAAACTCAGGTATTCCAGAACTGCAACGATAAAATTGTGACGACAACACCTCGGAGCTCAACTCCCCGGGAGACTGCCACAACCCCTAAATGTCAGGAGGCACCAAGAACAATGTTCTCGTCACAAAACCATCGTAACGATTCCAAGATACCCGCGTGATCCTAAAAACAATTCGTGAAATTTGAGAAGAGAAGAGTCAAAACTCTACGTCAGGATGCCTCACCAGAGCGATGAAGGGACTAGGGAGTAAAAAGAATTCCTAAACTCTCCGATATATAATTCCTAAATGACTCAAAACATTTTTCTAGACTCAACTCGTCAGCTAATTCGATCAAGCAGTGGGGCTCCTAAGGTCAGGGAAGGCTCTGATTACCAACTTGTAACGCCCCCGATGCGGCTATATCTCCCACGTGTCGAAGCACGACTTAGAGGCATAACCGCATTGAAAGCAATGTCGCAAGTGAGGTAATCTTCACACAACCCATGTAATACAATAAGGGAAAAGAGATACATAGTTGGCTTACAATTGCCACTTCACACAATACATGAATAAAGCATTACATCAACCAGATAAAATCAAGGTCCGACTACGGAACCAAAATAAAAGCAGACTACCCCAAAAGCTACACAGATCCCCGATCGTCCCAACTGGGCTCCACTACTGAACAACTAGAACGAAACAACACAAAGGATAAGATCTTCATCGAGCTCCTCCTGAGCTTGGTTGCGTCATCTGCACGGTCTCATCGGCACCTTCAAGCTAGTTTTGGAAGTATCTGTGAGTCACGGGGACTCAGCAATCTCACACCCTCGTGATCAAGACTATTTAAGCTTATGGGTAAGGTAAAGGTATGAGGTGGAGCTGCAGCAAGCGACTAGCATATATGGTGGCTAACATACGCAAATGAGAGCGAGAAGAGAAGGCAAGGCACGGTCGATAAAACTATGATCAAGAAGTGATCCTAGAACAACCTACGTCAAACATAACTCCAACACCATGTTCACTTCCCGGACTCCGCCGGAAAGAGACCATCACGGTTACACACGCTGTTGATGTATTTTAATTAAGGTCAAGTTCGGGTTTTCTACAACCAGACATTAACAAATTCCCATCTGCCCATAACCACGGGCACGGCTTTCGAAAGTTCAAATCCCTGCAGGGGTGTCCCAACTTAGCCCATCACAAGCTCTCACAGTCAACGAAGGATATTCCTTCTAGCGGGAAGACCCGATCAGACTCGGAATCCCGGTTACAAGACATCCTCGACAATGGTAAAACAAGTCCAGCAAGACCACCCGCTGTGCCGACAATCCCGATAGGAGCTGCACATATCTCATTCTCAGGGCACACCGAATAAGCTAAGGGTACGAGAGCCAACGTAACCCAAGTTGCCAAGGGACGGCCCCGCACGGTGCTCTGGATTGGACCAACACTTAGACAAGCACTGGCCCGGGGGTTTAAAATAAAGATGACCCTTGGGCTGGCCTAACCCAAGGGAAAAAAGAGGCTAGGTGGCGAATGGTAAAACCAAGGCTGGGCCTTGCTGGAGGAGTTTTATTCAAAGCAAACTATCAAGGGGTTCCCATTATAACCCAACCGCGTAAGGAACGCAAAATCCGGGAACATAACACCGATATGACGGAAACTAGGGCGGCAAGAGTGGAACAAAACACCAGGCATAAGGCCGAGCCTTCCACCCTTTACCAAGTATATAGATGCATGAATTAAATAAGATATATTGTGATATCCCAACAAGTAAACAATGTTCCAACAAGGAACGATCTCCATGTTCCAACAAGGAACAAACTTCAATCTTCACCTGCAACTAACAACGCTATAAGAGGGGCTGAGCAAAGCGGTAACATAGCCAAACAACGGTTTGCTAGGACAAGGTGGGTTAGAGGCTTGGCTTAACAATATGGGAGGCATGATAAGCAAGTGGTAGGCATCGTAGCATAGGCATAGCAAAAGAGCGAGCATCTAGCAAGCAAAGATAGAAGTGATTTCGAGGGTATGGTCATCTTGCCTGAAATCCCGCAAGGAAGAAGAACAAGTCCATGAAGAAGACAAATGGACGAAGTCGAACGGATCCTCACAAACGCGACGTTATCGGAACTAACCCGAAGAAGCAACACCGGAAAGAAGCAAACAACATAGTAAACAACCACCACATAATCATGGCATGATGCACAATCAAGTATGATGCATGTCCGGTTTAATGAAGCATGGCATGGCAAAGTGCTGAAACAATACTACAAATTAAGTGGAGCTCAATATGCAACTCTGTTGCATATTGGCGGAACACCGCATCAATTATTTAGTTCACTCTCGGTTAGGTACCCAACAATATTAAATGTTCTTAACATGGTAAGAGGTGAAGCATAACAAAAACTATACCATCTAACCAATTTAAATGGGGCCGGATATAACAAACAACAAGTCCGGTAATCCCCATATGCATTTATCAATTTAATGCAACAACAATTTAAACTTTTTAGAAGTTGTTATCATGATGCAGATGACATGAACAAGTTTATGCAATGTTTATTAAAAGTTGACAAGAGCATTATGAAGCATTTGTCATCATGGCAGAAACGAAAGGGGTGCCACGACAATGACAACGGAAATGGTGCCATGGCAACATTCCGGGTTCGATAGCTCACAGAGATACTGGTGCAAAAGGAAAAGTGACGGTAGCATGCAAAAGATGGTGGGTGATCCCGACTATCGGGTTCCCATGGGTTAGTGGCATGGAAAACGAGTGACAATTCGGACACGGTGCAGACAAAGGGTGCACCCCATACGACACAAGCATTCATTCTCGGACGTTCGTTCTCGACGGTTATACCTTCAAAGCGTGCAAATGGGACGGTTCGAGTTCGTCGAGGGAAGTAGAGGGAGTAGTCGTTCACAGGTCGTCGAGGGAAGTAGTGGTACTTTTCCGAAGAGGAACTTGATGAACCCAACATCTCCAAGGCGACGGTAGTCATACACGGCAACAGTAACTTGTAGGGTCATCCATTTCATGGTACTTAGGTGAATCCACGAGAAATGGTAGTCGTACATGGTTCATCGAGGAACTTGACGTTTCGGCCTGTAGTCATTCGAGCGTCCGATGGTAATGGTACTCGGTCGTTTCGAAGAGGTACTTGGGGTCATTCAAACTTGCCGGTCTCGTCATCTCGAAGGGGTACTTGACGTTTTTAGCGATTCCGAAGATGACGGTAGAGGTACACTTGTTGTAGGGGTACATGTCGGATCCACGGCGACGGTAGAGGTACAAACGTTCTCGCGGTACTTGACGGTCCGGTCTTGGTGTAGATGTGCATGGCAAACGTAGTGGTACTTGGCATCTTGTCGAACCCAGGTGACGGTAGTCGTACACATCCGGACAAGAACTTGTCGTCGAGGGACTTGGTGCATCCAAGATCTTCGGAATCACGGTACTTGACGCTTGGTTCCGAAACACGTATTGATTGTGTCCATGGCAACACATCGCATGTGCACCAGGTAACAACTTGGCGCGGTTCTGGTCATCGCATTGTTGTTTGACTTAGCAGTTGCAAAACGTTCATCAGAGCGGGGACTTGGCAAAAATCCTAGAGACGATGCGTCCGCGTAGGGTTCTTGGCGATGTACTTGCTGGTCCAAAAGAAACAAGACAGGAGGCTGGTGGTGCATCTGTCCGGTGAGGCCGAGGTGGATCCGAGGAGAACAAGTGTCGGTGTGGTTCCTGCTGTAGCTCGGGGAAGCTCCTGGCGAGGCCGTCGGGAACGCCGACGACAGGTGGGCGCGGAGGCAGAGGAGCTCAAGGGAGGCTTGGGCGGAGGAAGAAGTGGAGACACAGGAAGGCGAGGCCGCGGACATCCAGGGCGCTCGCGAGCAACAAGGGTGCAGCAGCGCGGTGCCGGAGCATGGGCTCGCCAGGCGGCGCAGTCGCAGGGCAAGGCGAGGTCGAAGGAGCAGGAGGGAGCACGCAGGCGAAAGGAGCGGTGCTGGCGACATTCGAGGATGGCGCCTTCGGTCAGCGAAGCACAGGCGCAGGGAAGGCGGAGTTCGTCAGCACGGGGAGGCGCAGGAGACGGGCGCCGTGGTGCTCTGCTGCAGGGTGGCTGCGGCTGGAGGAGGCGCGGGGAAAGGAGAGGGATCGAGAGGAAGTAGGACAGCGGGCGAGAGGTGGGGGTTGAGCGTGTCTCTCTGGCGGCGGTGTGGGAGAGATCGATGGGAGAGGGAGAGAGCGAGAGATGGGGATCGGGCTGCGGGTTCTCCTGGCAGTGCGAGGAGGTGGATGAAGGGAAAAAGAGGACCGAGGGGGATCGGGCTAGGTTAGAACTGGTGGGGGTTGGCTGGGCCTATGGGCCGGCGCGGGAGGTCTGCTGGCCTCGCTGCGGGTGGCCTAGGTGGGCTGGCGCGAGAGTGGGCCTAAGGAGGCCCAGTTGGGCACTCTGCTCTCTCTCTCTCTTGAACTTTATTTGTAAGCATAAAACAAAATTGGAGAAGAAAAGAAAGATGGAGGGGGTTCGGGAAAGAATTAGCGCACGCAAATAATATTCCCGGACTCGCAAAAATGCGCTGGTTCTAAGAAAAATATGAGAGGCATGATTGCAAGGATTTAATTCAAAGTCATTTGAATTTAATTCAAATGGTTTGAACAAGGGCTAGGAATTAGAGGTGTCCAAAAAATGTTCCGATTTTTGGTGGAGCTCCGGAAAATGACGAAAGAATTTATGGGCAAAGTTTGGAGACCAAGAATTGAGATAACCAAGGCATGTGATATTTGCAAGTGTGTTTGCGGTAAATCCAAATAATTGGAATATTTACTATAGCTCTCTAAATATCGAGAGGATATGTTGTAAAGAGAAGTCACCCTTCCCTCGATTTAAATAGATCAGAGATCTATGCAATTTATTTAGTTGAGTTGCAAAAGATTTATGAGATGATGGCATGATGACGTGATGCAATGCAAAAAAAATAAAAGGGCAAGCACAATTGAAACACCTGGCAAAACCCGGAACATATGGAAGTCTTCTCGAGCATCGGTCTTGGGGCGTCACAGGTGGTTATCAATGTAATGGCAAGAATGATATATCATGATACCAAGATGATGTTACCGATTCTTGCTTACGGTATGGTGTCAAAATGGTGAAGTAGTTGTTGTCGATGACGAAACCATGGCAAAGATGAGCGGTGGTGATGTTGATGTCAGACCGTCCCTAAGTAGCCGAAACACGTTAGGAAACGGTAACCGCAACTCAAATTCTCAAAGCAAAATGTAGCAAAAATTTGTGTCGGAGTGCGAAGCAAATAAGCAATGGTGGTTGTGGAAAGCGATTGTGGAATTTGGGTGCGTACACGGAAGTGGAAGTGGAGAAGTGGTGGTGACTAAACTGAATTTTTTAGTTTCGTCAGGGAATGTTGGATGTCCGGTGGTGGAGCGGTCGTGTCGTCAGACGTCCGGTGGCTGGCGGGCGTCCGGTGCCTGGGCAGTTTCGGGCACGGGATGAACAACTAGGGTTCGTGGTGGATGTGGTGAAAATGGTCAAATCCGGTCGATTTTGTGGATGGAAAAGGTGGGGATGATGGGTGAAAGCAAGATCCACTCGTGGCAAAGAAAATCCGTGAATCAAATCCAACAAAACTTCATCACACCAACAAATCACAAAAAAATTGGGGGCTATTTTTGGTGGGGATTTTCGAATTTAGGACGAAATCAACAAAACAAGGCTAGAAAACACACCGGGGAGGTTCCGAAATCGTGATCAACCTGGCTCATGATACCAAGATGATGTAAGGTGGAAACCCTAGGGGCCAATCTTTCACGATTAGAGCGGATCCTACAAAGAACACGAAGAACACGAGGGAAAAGAGAGGAATCACTCAAATCAACAAGAAACAAATCACACATGTGCTAGATCCTCGAAACACAAAGAGAGATACAAGATCCACGATCAACAAAGGACGATACAAAGGTAACCAGTACTTCTTCATGAGGAGGTCTTGAGGGGTCTTCCCATGAAGGGGTCTGGAATCCAAGGTGGATCTTCTCCGAAGAGGTAACGGTCCCTTGCAATGGAGTGGATCCGGATGGATGAGAGAAGCTCTATCTCACATATGAGCTAACACAACGCTAACCCTAACTAGGAGGAGGAGATGGTCTATTTATAGTCTTAGTGCAAATGGGGGCGAAGTGAAGGGGTACATGGGCCTCGGGCCCGGAACTATGCGCAGAAAGGTACCGGACGTCTAGTGGGTTACGGTCGTCCGGTGGCTAGGGGGCATCCGGACGTCCGGTAGTCGCCGGACTTCTGCTTGTTCTGGCTCGGTTGACGAGGAACTAGATTTCCGGAGGTGGCCGGACGTCCGATCGCCGGTCGTCCGGTGGCGTCGGACATCCGTTGGTTTGGCTCGGGTGCGGTGTCGTCGGTCGTCCGATCCTGACCGGACATCCGCTCGCTGTAGCTTAGCTGGGGCTTTAGGTGCGAGATGTCCGGTGCAGGCCGGTCGTCCGGTGGCTATAGCTTCAGTGGCATCTCTTCTACTTGGCACTTGGTGTCCTCGCCGTCTTGTCCATTGGATGTACCTGCTCCTTGGCTTTCCTCCAAGTACCTTATTACACATAGTGTTTCCGCTTGAGGTAGCAACCATGTCTCATGTATAGGAAGTGGTAGTTCGGAGAGGAGCGAGTTCACCTTATCTTCGATAGCCTTTGCTCGGACTCTTGTCATTGGTCCAAGTGGTGTCGTAGGAGACGTAGGTAGGTCCATGGGATGACCTTGGGATGCTCCGCATCAGGGAATGTGTCACCTCTATGTGCGAAACGACATACGTACACTGCCTTCTCCCGCCTTAAATTTTTTACACAGGCAGATTAAACCAAATAGAAGTATTGTGTTAAATTTTGGAATTATTCCGGGTTCGTTTCGCCTTTTTATATATTAATTGAGTTTCTTGGCATTTAATGTGCACAATTCAAATTTGAACTACAAGCACATGCTCCAGTGCACCAAAGTTGGTTGAAAAATCACATGTGTGTCCTTGGGTGAATTTCTAGGTCCCATGTAAGAAATGGGAATGAAATTCAAACATCAGGGCGTCGTGGCTCTGCCAGAAAGATTGAGAAACTTGGGTTTTAATTCCTGTAAATCCAAAACATGCCTGAAAATCGTGAAACTTAGCATGGTGTCATAACATGGCACCAACATGATGCGGTAATTTTTTTGGCCGAATTGGGACAAGCTTTGGTGTAGGCTTCTTGCAAAACGGAGGTTCCCTCAAGAAGGCTCATGGTTCCTAGAGGGAACGTGTCACCTCCGTGTGCGAAAGAGCATACGTACACTGCCATCTCCCGGCTTAATCTTTTTCCACCGGCAGATTAGACCAAATAGAAGTATCATGCTAAATTTTGGAATTATTCCGGGTTCGTTTGGCCTTTTTTATACATTAATTGAATTTCTGGGCATTTAATGTGCATAATTCAAATTTGAACTACAAGCACATGCTCCAGTGCACCAAAATTGGTTGAAAAATCACATGTGTGTCCTTGGGTGAATTTATAGGTCCAATGCAAGAAATGGGAATGAAATTCAAACATCTGGGCGTTGTGGCTCGGCCGGAAAGATTGAGAAACTTGGTTTTTTAATTCCTGTAAATCCAAAACACGCCTGAAAATCATGAAACATGGCACGGTGTCATGACAAGGCACCAACATGTTGCGGTAGATTTTTTGGCTGAATAGGGACAAGCTTTGGTGTAAGCTTCTTGCAAACCGGAGCTTCTCTTAAGAAGGCTCGTGGCTCCGAGTGGGAACGTGTCACCTCCGTGTGCGAAACGATATACGTACACTGCCTTCACCCACCTTAATTTTTTTACACAGGTAGATTAGACCACAAAGAAGTATCATGCTAAATTTTGGAATTATTCTGGATTCGTTTGGCCTTTTTTATACATTAATTCAGTTTCTGGACATTTAATGTGCACAATTCTCATATGAACTACAAGCACATGCTCCAGTGCACCAAAGTTGGTGGAAAAATCACATGTGTGTCCTTGGGTGAATTTCTAGGTACCATGCAAGAAATGGGACTTAAATTCAAACATCAGGGCGTGGTGGCTCGGCCGGAAAGATTGAGAAACTAGGTTTTTTAATTCCTGTAAATCCAAAACATGCCTGGAAATCATGAAACTTGGTATGGTGTCATAAAATGGCACTAACATGTTGCGGTAATTTTTTGGCCAAATTGGGACAACCTTTGGTGTAAGCTTCTTGCAAACAAACTGGTTTTCTAGCCATTTGAGGTGCACAATTCAAAATGAAACTACATGCACATGATATGGTGCATAAAAATTGGTTGAAAAAACAAATATGTGTCCTTCAATGCATGCTTAGGTCCCATGCAAGAAATGGGAATGAATTTTTCGGGGTTCGTTTAGCCTTTTTTATACATTAACTAGGTTTCCTAGGCATTTTATGTGCATAATTCAAATTTGAACTACAAGTACATGCTCCAATGCAACAAAGTTGGTTGAAAAATCACATGTGTGTCCTTGGGTGAATTTCTAGGTCCCATGCAAGAGATGGGAATAAATTTCAAACACTAGGGCATTGTTGATTGCTGGCAAAACGTTGAGATACTTGGTTTTTAAATTCTAGTAAATCCAAAACTCGTCTGAAATTCATGAAACTTGTCATGCTATCATGGAGCGGCATCAACATGTCGTGGTGAAAATTTTGTCCCATTTCGGGCAGGTTTGGGTATAGGCTTCTCACAAACTAGAGTTTCTCACAGCAAGCATGATGGTTTCGATAGGGAACGTACCACCTTTGGGGACGGGACGATATCGTTGCCTCTTATTGCTTTCAAAAAAAAATTAGTGTCAACATAGAACAACAGGAGTGTCGTGTTTAATCTTGGAATTTTTCTGGGTTCGTTTGGCCTTTTTTATAAATTAACTGGGTTTTCTAGGCATTTTATGTGCATAATTCAAATTTGAACTACAAGCACATGCTCCAATGCACTAAAGTTGGTTGAAAAATCACATGTGTGTCCTTGGATGAACTTCTAGGTCCCATGCAAGAGATGGGAATGAAACTGAAACACATAGGCACTATTGATTGCCGGCAAAATGTTGAGATACTTGGTTTTTAAATTCTAGTAAATCCAAAACTCGTCTAAAATTCATGAAACTTGGCATGCTATCATGGAGTGGCATCAACATGCCATGGTAAAAAATTTGTCCCATTTGGGGCAGGTTCGGGTATAAGCTTCTCACAAACCAGAGCTTCTCACAACAAGCATGATGGTTTCGATAGGGAACGTACCACCTTTGGGGACGGGACGATATCCGTTGCCTCTTATTGCTTTCAAAAAATTTCTAGTGTAAACATAGACCAACAGGAGTGTTGTGTTTAATCTTGGAATTTTTCGAGGTTCGTTTTGCCTTTTTTATACATTAACTGGGTTTTCTAGGCATTTTATGTGTATAATTGAAATTTGAACTACAAGCACATGCTCCAATGCACTATAGTTGGTTGAAAAATCACATGTGTGTCCTTGGGTGAATTTCTAGGTCCCATGCAAGAGATGGGAATGAAACTCAAACACCAGGGCACTATTGATTTCTGGCAAAACGTTGAGATGCCTGGTTTTCAAAATCTAGTACATCCAAAACTCGTCTGAAATTCATGAAACTTGGCATGCTATCATGGAGCGGCATCAACATGCAGTGGTAAAAAAATTGTCCCATTTGGGACAGGTTCGGGTATAAGCTTCTTACAAACCAGAGCTTCTCACAACAAGCATGATGGTTTCGATCGGGAATGTCCCACCTTTGGGGACGAAACGTTAAAAGCGCATGACAACCTCTGCTTCTCTCTGCGAAGGGCCTATCTTTTACTTTTATCTTCTACCTTAAATAAGAGTCATGGTGATCTTCACCTTTCCTTTTTACATTTTATCCTTTGACAAGCACAATGTGTTGGAAAGATCCTGATATATATAGCTAATTGGATGTGAGTCTTCATGAACTATTATTGTTGACATTACGCTTGAGGTAAAACGTTGGGAGGCAAAACTATAAGCCCTTATCTTTCTCTGTGTCTGATTAAAACTTCATACCCATAAATATTACGTGAGTGTTAGCAATTGTGAAATACTAAAAGATGGTTGAGTATGTGGACTTGCTGAAATGCTCTTATATTGACTCTTTCCTATGTTATGATAAATTGCAATTGCCTCAATGCCTGAGATTAGAGTTTGTTGGTTCTCAATGAAGTTTATGATTCATACTTGAAATTGTGATTGAATTGTTACTTTAGCATAAGAGATCATATGTATATATATATATGTGTATATATATACATATATATATATATATATATATATATATATATATATATATATATATATATATATATAGTAATACTATTCATCACCCAGGATGCAGAATAAGTAATTCTTCACCCGAGGTAATCTTACGATCGTTTTATAAATAAATTACGTTTGAAATACAAATAGTTACATTCATATTGATTCACTACGTAAAATTTGGTATAAGAAAACAAAAAAATAGGTTATAAGACAAAAATATCGAATTTTATATATGTTTTTCACTACGTTTTTACGTTTGTAATCTTACGTAACATAAATTTTTTTTTACGGCGAGCATATATTTTCTTATGTTCTCTTTTTACGTATGAAATAAGGCAAAATTTACGAAACCTAAAAATATGGTGCATTGACGTCAAAATAGAGAGGGGTGAAGATATATATATATATAGTGTTACTATTCATCACCCAGGGTACAAAATAAGTTATTCTTCACCCGAGGTAATCTTACGATCGTTTTCAAAATAAATTACGTTTAGAATATAAATAGTTACATGCATATTGATTCAATATGTAAAATTTGGTATAAAAAAATATAGGTTATAAACCAGAAAAATCACATTTTATGTATGTTTTACATTATGTTTTTGCATTCGTAATTTTACGTAACATAAAATATATTTTTACGGCGAGTACATATTTTCTTACGTTCTCTTTTTATATATGAAATAAGAAAAAAATTACGAAACGTAAAAATACGGTGCATTGATGTCAAAATAGAGAGGGGGCGATGAATAACTATTGATCACCCAGGGTGACGAATAGCGATATATATATATATATATATATATATATATATATATATATATATATATATATATATATATATATATATATATATATATATAGTTTTACTATTCATCACTCGGGGTGCAGAATAATTTATTCTTCACACGAGTTAATATTATGATCATTTCATAAATAAATTATGTTTCAAATACAAATAGTTACAGTCATATTGATTCACTTTGTAAAATTTGGCATAAAAAAGGCCAGAAGACCAGAAAAATTACATTTTATGTACATTTTACACTAAGTTTTTACATTTGTAATTTATGTAACATAATATATTTTTTACGGCGATTATATATTTTCTTACGTTATCTTTTTATGTCCGAAATAAGACAAAATTTAAAAAACATAAAATTACGTTGCATTGATGTTAAAATAGAGGGGGGTGAACAATAACTATTCCTCACCCAGGGTGACGAATATATATATATATATATATAGTGTTACTATTCATCACCCAGGGTGCAGAATAAGTTATTCTTCATCCGAGGTAATCTTACGATCATTTCATAATTAAATTACATTTCGAATTTAAATAGTTACATTTTTATTGATCACTACATAAAATTTGACATAAGAAAATAAATATATAGGTCATAAGACAAGAAATTTTGCAGTTTATGTGTATTTTAGACTATGTTTTTATGTTTGTAATTTTACATAACATAAAATAATTTTTACGGTGATTATATATTTTCTTACGGCCCCTTTGCGACGGAAATAAGACAAAACTTACGAAACGTAAAATTACAGTGCATGGATGGTAAATAGAGGGGATGAAGAATAACTATTCCTCACCCAGGATGATGAATAGCGTGACCCTATATATATATATATATATATATATATATATATATATATATATATATATATATATATATATATATATATATATATATATATTGCTGTTCTAAGAATGATCATGATGCCCTCATTCTGTATTTTATTTTTTTATTGATACCTCTATCTCTAAATATGTGGACATATTTTTCGATTTCGGCTTTCGCTTGAGGACAAGCGAGGTCTAAGCATGGGGGAGTTGATACGTCCATTTTGCATCATGCTTTTATATCGATATTTATTGCATTATGGGCTGTTATTACACATTATGTCACAATACTTATGTCTATTCTCTCTTATTTTACAAGGTTTACATAAAGAGGGAGAATGCCGGCAGCTGGAATTCTGGGCTGGAAAAGGAGCAAATATTAGAGACCTATTCTGCACAGCTCCAAAAGTCCTAAAACTTCACGGAAGTTATTTCCAGAATATATAAAAATATTGAGTGCAAGAAGTACCAGAGGGGGGGCACCCACCAGCCACGAGGGTGGGGGGTGCGCCCCCTACCTCGTGGGGCCCCTGGTGGCCCTCCGATGCCCATCTTCTGCTATATGGAGTCTTTCATCGAGGAAAAAAAATCATAAGCAAGCTTTCGGGACGAGACTCCGCCGCCACGAGGCGGAACCTTGGCGGAACCAATCTAGGGCTCCGGCAGAGCTGTTCTGCCGGGGACACTTCCCTCCGGGAGGGGGAAATCATCACCATCGTCCCCACCAACGATCCTCTCATCGGGAGGGGGTCAATCTCCATCAACATCTTCACCAGCACCATCTCATCTCAAACCCTAGTTCATCTCTCATATCCAATCTTTGTATCCAAACCTCAGATTGGTACCTGTGGGTTGCTAGTAGTGTTGATTACTCCTTGTAGTTGATGCTAGTTGGTTTACTTGGTGGAAGATCATATGTTCAGATCCATTATACATATTAATTCTCCTCTGATTATGAACATGAATATGCTTTGTGCGTAGTTACGTTTGTTTCTGAGGACATGGGAGAAGTCTTGCTATTAGTAGTCATGTGAATTTGGTATTCGTTCGATATTTTGATGAGATGTATGTTGCCATCCCTCTAGTGGTGTCATGTGAACGTCGACTACATGACACTTCACCATTGTTTGGGCCTAGAGGGAGGCATTGGGAAGTAATAAGTAGATGATGGATTGCTAGAGTGACAGAAGCTTAAACCCTAGTTTATGCATTGCTTCGTAAGGGGCTGATTTGGATTCATATGTTTCATGCTATGGTTAGGTTTACCTTAATACTTCTGTTGTAGTTGCGGATGCTTGCAATGGGGGTTAATCATAAGTGGATGCTTGTCCAAGTAAGGACAGCACGCAAG
Organism: Triticum aestivum; assembly: GCF_018294505.1. Lineage (NCBI taxonomy): Eukaryota > Viridiplantae > Streptophyta > Magnoliopsida > Poales > Poaceae > Triticum > Triticum aestivum. The sequence continues at coordinate 240,227,911 of NC_057806.1, forward strand.
CACCGGTCCACCCACATATCAAATTATCAAAGTACCGAACACGAATCATATGAACATGATGAAAACTAGCTTGGCGATAATTCCCATGTGTCCTCGGGAGCACTTTTCTCTATATAAGAAATTGTCCAGGCTTTTCCTTTGCTACAAAAAGGATTGGGCCATCTTGCTGCACTTTATTTACACTTGTTACTTGTTACTCGTTACCAATTACCTTATCACAAAACTATCTGCTACCGATAATTTCAGTGCCTGCAGAGAATACCTTGCTGAAAACCGCTTATCATTTCCTTATGCTCCTCGTTGGGTTCGACACTCTTACTTATCGAAAGGACTACGATAGATCCCATATACTTGTGGGCCATCAAGGCAGAGGGGCCCGCGGGGCTAGGTAGCCCAGCACCGGACCCGGCGGGAGCCGCGATCGGGTGACGCACCTCAAAGCCAGGGGCAGGCCGAGGGCGGCGCACGAGCGTCTCGGGTGAGGGGCCAACGATCCCACGCCGTCAACGACCGGCGATGGAGGTGCGACCAGAGGTAACTACTGAAACGGAAACACATGCTCATCAATGTAAACGTGTCGCGAGGTGAACACGCGATGGGATAGAGGGTCATAGCACCGATAGCCCTTGGAGTTGGGAGGGTAGCCCATGAAGATGCATGCGACAGAGCGCGGTGCAAGTTTATGAGAAGTGTCGACAGTGCTAGGATAACATAAACACTCAAAAATATGCAAACCCATATGAGGGTGGCGTACCGAAGAGGAGGTGATGAGGTCCGTAGTTCCAACGCGGGCGACATGGCCGGAGATTAAGAAGGAGCGACGCGGTGGCGAGTGCATCCGGCCAGAAGCGGGGTGGCACGTTGGCATGAAACAGGAGCGTGCGAACGCAATCATTAAGAGTGCGAAGGACACGTTCGGCTCAACCATTTTGTTGTGAAGTATACGGGCAAGTGGGACGAAAAAATGTGCCATGGTGCGAGAGAAAGGTATGGATGGCAAGGTTGTTGAGCTCTTTTCCATTGTCAGTCTGAAAAGCAAGAATCGGATGCCCAAACTGCGTGCTGACATAGGAGTAAAAAGCTGTCAAGGTGGAAAGCGCATCCGACTTTTGGTACCAGGGAAAAGTCCACACATAATGAGAGTAGTCATCAAGGATAACCAGATAATATAAGTAGCCCGGATTACTAGGAACTGGAGAGGTCCACACATCACTATGGATCAACTGAAAAGGAAAAGAAGCAATATTGGTGGAATTATTAAATGGAAGGCGAACGTGTTTGCCAACGTGACAAGCATGGCAAGTATGATCCTCTTTCTTATTACAACTGAAACTGAAACTCCTAAGAATATAACAAAGAGTGACGGGGTTGGGATGACCCAGACGAGCGAGCCGAAGATCGACGCGAGCGGTGAGAGCAACCAGAGTGGTGGTGAAGTACCATCCTGGTTCGAGCATCCTTGACACAAAAACCAAGTTCGTCAAATTCAACAGTAACAGGATTTTCATGAGTGAAACAACGAACAGATATAAGATTTTTAATGATATGAGGTGAAACAAGTATGTTAGACAAGGATAAAGGCATGTAATTAGAAGGAAATGAAGTGTGCCCAACATGTGTGATGGGAACAGTGGAATCGTCACCGACAGTGATGCGGGTGGTGGTGCTGGGAGAGAAAGAGGCAAGATTAACAGGATGAGGGAAGATGCGAGCAGTAGCCCCAGTGTCCATGTACCAATCGCCACCGCCGGTGTAGATGTTCGGTAAAGGAGCAGTGTGGAGCGTGGCAGGAAGCACCGGGTCCCAAGGCGCCAGAGGCAGCGCCGACGGAGGTGACGGAGATGCCATCGAGAAACTGTAGCCGCCACTCAACTGCGGCGGTGGGTACCCTCCGTATGGCTGCGGAGTAGCGTAGTATGCCTGATGTGCCTGAGGGCATGGCACTGGAAGAGTCAGGTCCGGCGCCTGCGGGACCGACATGGTGTACGCATGGACAATGTTGGTCCACGGGTTGTACCCGCCGGCACATGGTGGAGGGGCCTGCTGCTGCTGTTGGTGACGCGGGGGCCCGTGGGCGGCTGTTGTTGCTGCTGGCCATCGCGCCAGCCACCCCAGCATTGATCAACAGGGGGTGGGTGGAGCGGGCGTGCCATGGGGGGGGGCAGGGGCAGCAGCGATGATTGCTGCTGCTGATAAGGCGCGGAGCGGCGGGCGGTGGTGGAGGACGGCCGCGAGTGGTGCCAGCGGCAAGGGCGGTGTGCATGTCACGATTATTGACTTGCTTCATACGACGCTCCTCCAACTGGAGATAGGCCACGAACTTGGCGAAGGAGGGCTCGGGATGAGCGTGAGGTTCGACGCGGCGTTGCCGAAGTCCTCGTTCAGGCCGGCGGTGAGTGTGCTGAGGAGGAGATCATCATCTATCTTCACGCCGATGTCGCGGAGCTCGTCAGCAAGAGTCTTAAGACAGCGACATTCGTCGTCGACGGAGGAGTTGTCTTGGTGGCACCCAAAAAACTCTTGCTGCAAAAAACGCGACGTTGGAGACGATTGTCGGTGAAGAGTCCGTTCAACTTGGTCCAAACGGCGAGGGCGTCATCACCGTCCTGCGCGACCGTATGAAACAGGTCCGGCGAGATGGTGAGGAAGAACCACCGGATGAGCGTGGCGTCGATGGTGGACCACTCATGATGCGCAGGCACGAGGCTGGAGTCGACGGAGCCGTCCACATGGTCAAGGAGGTTGTACTCCCGGAACATGAGGGAGAAGTACGTCTTCCATGAGTAGTAAGAGGAGTCCGTCTGAGCAAGGCGGACCAAAACCCGCTCATAGATGTCGAGGTTGCGGATGTCGGCGACATCGGGTGGGGGGTTGGCGTCGGCGAATGGGTTGGAGGCGGATGAGGTGACGGAAGACATGGTGGGAATGCTAGGGTTAGGGTGCGGCGGCGGCTTGCGGCGGCGGGGAGAGGAAGCGGCGACCGCGGCAGGAGGGGCGATGGCGGCAGGAGGGGCGGCGGCGGCAAGGGATCACGGCGGCGGCGAGAGGGGAGGCGGCGGCGGTGCCAAGAGGAAGGCGCGGCAGCAGCGGGGGGATGACGCGGCGGCAGCGGAGGGATGACGCGGTGGCGGCGGCGCTAGGGTGGGAGCGCGGCGGCGGCGTCAGCTGGGGCGGCAGCGGCGCAAGGGTGGGAGCGCGGCGGCGACGGGCGGAAGCTAAGCTTAGAACCTAGAAACGGATACCATGTATGATGATGGAATTGCACGATGTATTGATCGGATGCAATCGCGCGTATATATGAGATACAACGGTGGGCCACGATCTTAACTATATAAGGAATTAAAAGGTGGGCCAGATACACAAAGACGCACATAACACATATACTCAACATCCATGTCTTGACACTCGGCTTATGTCTTGATACTAGGTGACGTGTGTTTTTTCTGTAGAGCATGTCGGTATAAAGCGGAACCCATTTGTTATAAACATGCTCAGAACGCTCTAATCCACGGATCCGTTGTTTACGTAAAAAGTTTACCACAGACACAGTGTTTTCTGCTAAAATTTTGAAAGTGCGTATTTTGTGTAAACCTACCCCTCGATTTGGTATTTTGGCGCAATTAACTCATTTTGCAGCTGTGCAGCACATAAGCGTTGCTTTTGCACTGGCTCCAGCCTCACATGCATGGACGTACATAGTGGGAGTGACGTGTGTGATGCCGTGCAGTGCATCGATGAACCATCAAGTAGAAAGAAGATATTGGCGTGAGAAAAGTTTATTAGCTTAGCACAAATCCGGCGACCTGCCTCGCGGTGAGGATCAGGTCCTGCTCACCTAAACTCGGCAACGCGACATTGACCCCTGACCGCCCACTGCGTTGTCGTCTCTCTCTCTCTCACTAAATATCAGAGTTTTATGATGAGAGATGGCCATACTTACAAAATATTAAAAAAATATTAACTGCAAATTGCCAGGTTATTCAAATTAAAGCTCGATCAAAAACAATAGCATGCAGTTTTTTTTTTTGCGGGTGAACAATAGCATGCAGTTAGCTGCAGTCAATGCTTAGCACCGGAAAGGGAGAGGGAGAAAAGAACAAGGGCCGGCCGGGTTTGGAATTTGGTATCGATTGCATTGACTCGAGTGATCGCCGGAGTACATGCATGTGACTCACACAGATGCATGCCATGCCTTGCTATGGTCACATGTACAGCTGGTACACTTGGATGATATGATGATATACTAATAAGTACACTTGGAGTAGGAACTTGCATGTGAACTGTGGCAGGCAATTGGAACTATGAACTGCGCCATGTACACAACTAGATGATGGATGCCTAGCATATAGACAGACGGTTGCGTGAGTTGAATATATAGGAGTTGTACGTACTGGCGAGCTATTTTGTGTTAGGGCTGGAGACAGTGTTATATGCACGGGCCGGCGTATGTTTTTCTGTGCATGCATCTCCTTTGTGCAACCTGTACGTACCTCCTTGCCAACATAAAACAGAAGAATTATTAATTCCGAGTCGTCCACACCCATGTCAAATTTAATTTATCAGACTAATTAATTGCAATTTTTTTTCTCTCAGACGTATGTATATCCTTGGGAGCAAATTAATGTAAATTAACAAATCTAATTCACATGCAATAATGGGATATATCATAGGGGCCTAATTTAGTTACCTAACAGAATTATGGAACTAGCAGCTAATTAAGTATACACGTACTGCACTTCCCAAGACTGGGCACACAAGTGTTGAACAAAGACGACAGGTTATTTTCAATTGAACTCTCCATGACAACTTCACATGCATATATACTCCCATAGTTAGTTCGTGTCTTCTTAACTAATTACTTGCACATAACTAATTCGGCCAATTAATTCTAGACCAAATAGCTCGACAACACGTACATACAGAGAAAAGAGAGGGGACACATCCATGATCAAGTAAAGTATTCCATATTAATAAAGAGAGATCTCTAAATTAAGGAACATCCATAAACGGGTAAGCAAGGTAAGAAAGGCCTCGGCCGGCAAGCGAGAAATGCATTTCGGTGCAACAGTGCAAGTGGCGGTCTCAGCATCTTGCCGTCCTTTAATACCCTGCCTTCCCTGGGCTCCTATCAACTCGTCTCTTACTTTACCTCCTGGAGGAAAACCCAACTGGAGCCCCTCCTTTTTCTGCCTTCGGCTTGGGTCCTATATTATAAACCAAAGGGAGGAAGGACAGCTATAGCTAGCTGCATCAGAGAGCTCCATACCTAGTCGATCGTCTGCTCTCTTCTGCCTAGCTAGGTTTACCCTCCTTGTATCCATGCTCGTATTTCGTTAGGATCTGCTGCTCATGTATATGTCTGCAGTTTACATCGATCTTGTTGCTTTGTTTATATGTTGTGTCTCTTTGAGGAAATCGATCCATCTCACCCTTTCTCTTCTTCTGCTAGTACGTCTCTTCTTCTTTGATGCTTTTCTTTTCTTTTCTTAGAACGGATGATTTCCCCTCCCGTTCTTTCTTGCCATCTAGACTTTGGATTCGTTCACGGCCGCCGGTGCCTATCTTGTTGTTTCGTTTTGGAAGGCTTGGTTGGTTTACTTGTACAGCGTTCAATCTCTTCCTAGCTAGCTAGATAGATCTTTCATCTTGCACGGTAACATGCTACAAGACACGCGCCAATGTTTCTTCTAAGCAGCCACAGTACTTTGTTAAGAGAGATCGTAGCAACTTTTGGTTGCTTTGTTTTGGGAATACAAAGACGATCTTGCTATCAGATTTAGTTTCTTCTCAACCAAAAATAAAAAGATTTACTTTCTTCTTTTTCCCTTCGAGGAATGAAACTGCAGAGATAAATTGCTTTTGCGTGGAGCTGTTAATTCCATCCCAGCCCAGCAGCTGCGAACTGGTTCTAAAGCGATCTACTTCTTGCTTTGGGTTATTTCATTTCGAGAGACAGATCGAGAAAAAGAAAGCTTTTATTACCTTTGCTAGATCTTATGTTGCCATGATTTCTTCTCAAAACAAAAGGACTTGCATCCGTCGAATCATGGGATCGAATCACCCTTTTTACTCATCTGCAAATTTGGTCGTCCATCAGTCAAATCATGGAATTGTTTTTCTCCGGCCGTTTTCCAGTTTTCTTTGCAAGCTAGGCCCGCCAATCGATCCCTTATCTTGTTCCTTGTTCATCCCTTTCATATGCCTTCCTTTTACCTTTTTGTTAGATCCATCACAGCATTTGCATATATATATTTGCGTTCGTGTAAACTTTTGCTGAATCTTCGATATCTGCGTATTTGGCAGAGTTCCGGGCTGAGACTAAGAAGAGGTCGAGATGGGGAGGGGAAGGATTGAGATCAAGAGGATCGAGAACACGACTAGCCGGCAGGTGACCTTCTGCAAGCGCCGGAACGGGCTCCTCAAAAAGGCCTACGAGCTCTCCGTCCTGTGCGACGCTGAGGTGGCGCTCATCGTCTTCTCCAGCCGCGGCCGCCTCTACGAGTACTCCAACAACAGGTCTGTGTGTAGGTCTACAGCTCCAGCCTAGATGTAGCTAAGCTTGGTGATGAATTCATGTGTTCCCTGATTTCTAGGTACATATATGTCATTTCATGATCAGCTCAACTAGGCTTAGGTCTTGCCGCTGATTGCTTCTGTGCAAGACGTACTATATAGCAGCGGCTGTTTTTTTTTTCTTGTAAGAAGTATAATACAAGGCTGCTGGTCGCTTCTGTAGTTTTCAGATCGTTCAGGTCTTGGAATATTTTAGAGAAATTCGTGTTTTGGTGGTATATGTAGTTTATTTAATTTTAGACTGGCCATGGTTATTTAATTAGTATTATATAGAGTTGACTAACATATATATGAGGTCAAAATAGGCCAATGTACTACCCAAAATCAATTTAGGGTAGTAATATACTCAACATTCATTTTGCCAAGAAGCCTTTTATTTTTAACAACCCATGTTAGATAACTTAAGAAAACCTTGTTAATTAGATTTCCCAATCTAAGCTCACCCATGGACAATGTGCGCGAGTGGTGGCCGTCGATCGCGCCGGCGCCTTAGGTCATCGATAGTGTCAATGTGTGGACGCGTGAAACTTAAACTTTGGAAGTTAGCAAGAGAACGTTGGACTGGGAGATTATAGTTCCTTCCTCTTTTTGTGGTGGCGCTAGACGTTCGTTTGTGTCCGCCTAGTTTGTAATTGAATATAGTCATTATCCTTATTAATACAAAAGGCACGCAATTCTCCTGTGTGGTTTTAAAAAAAATCACTTTGATAGCACTTTCCTACAACCAGGTGTAATTACACATACTGACGTGTGTGTTTCATACGTTCTAGGTAGTATCTATCATATAGGAGTGTATGCATGCGTAGTATGCAGTATATAAGAATATTTAGGTAATATATAATACGATTTGTTTGATAGTATATACCATGCATAGTTTTAGCATACACCTTTTTACGTAAAATAGTACCGAAACCAAGAGAATCTTTCTGCCACTGTATTTGTGTCGTACGTGCAGCAGACATTTTCTTGTATAGCGAGAACTCTTATATCCATTAACTCACATGTTTTTTAATTCAACTCTTATATTCATTAAGTCACCTGTTTTGAATTTATGTCATGCAATTAGATAAAGATGAAAAATTGGGATCTCATATTTTGATGTTTATGTACACTAAAGAAATGCAACCATGATTTGATCTTACTGCATTTCTATATATTGTCCTATAAAAACTACTATTTTGTCACCAAAATTCATGCATGCTGCTAGCTGTTTATGTCTCAATTTTATTTATTTTGTATGCATGTTAACCAAGTGACATAGATCAGATATTTTTTATTTTTTATTCTCTACAAAGAAGGAAGTAGGAACCTTTAAAAAACTGAATGACATGTTCTAAAGATACCCTGCCAAAAAAATGTGCTAATTAATTAAAGATATAATGTGAGATTTACCAATGTCTGTCATATATATACACACTCTGTACCAAATAATAATTAATATGCATTGGCACTCTCCTGCTCTCTCACTGACACGCACTTGACACAAAAGACACACAAGTACGTAGGCATATATGTCATGTTTTGTCATTACATAAATATTTCTCCACATGCACATCATATCAGTCCGGCCGGGCAACAGCCAGAACTGAAGGGACCTTGCATGTAAACGTACGGTCGTACCTCGTCCTAAAGCTAGCTGCCTACCTGCCTAGAGTTTCCTCTTCCTCGATCGCTTCCCAGTCCCTGGTCATCCTCCCAAGTCCCCAACCATACGTGCATGCATGAAGCTAAGCTAGTCATTGTGTTATCTCAGTTAGTCTCGTCGATTGACATGCATGCACATCAACAACTAGCTTGCACCAACTAAGAAACTGAGCGTCTTCCCCTAGCTTGCTGTGCCAGCTTGCTCCTTGTCGAGTCCTCGTTGCAAAGGCTGCGTCGATACTGTTCAATGTATGCCTCTCTGCATTTCATTCCCTTCTTGTGTACACGTTTGAGCGCATATATGTATGTACACACTCTTTTGCCAAACTTTATGCTTAAGTAACCGAAAGAAAATATTGAGGGCTTCGTGTTTTCTTTCTGTATGTCTTGTGAACACTATCACATCTGTTGCACACATGCATCAAACTAGGTCATTGATGAGTGCTTGCCTGTCTCTCCTCCCTTGTTTATCAACTGCAGTGTCAAGGCTACAATTGACAGGTACAAGAAGGCACATGCTTGTGGCTCAACCTCTGGGGTACCTCTCATAGAAGTCAATGCTCAGGTAATTAGCTCATTAGAACCATATCCATATGCATGTGATTAAATTAATTTTCTTGATAACCAGCTAAGGGTCTAGACTCTAGATCGATCAGTGGCTACTTGCACTAAATTCGTCAGCTTGTAAGTATACATGAAATGAACTGACACTTGAGAGCCACACATGGATCAAAGATGGCCATGATTTAAATCTTTAGGACCGAACCACCAAAGCAAATCCATATATGTACCTAACGGGGATCAGATAGCAGTCATGTCTACAATTCCTATACATGATTATGTTTCTGTGTGTGCATGCGTGCATGTCTGTCTGTCTCTGAATGTATATACTACTCCTATATAGGTAAGCATGCATATATACCCGCGTACGTACATTTGCAGTTACTGGTACATCGTCTAGGATCAGCACATCTAACTGAAAACAGAACAGTAAGTAAAGCCACAGCACTGGTAAAACATCCAAATCATGGGCTGGAGCTTGGTTTTTCTAACTCAATTGGAATGGGATGACGTGGATATTAATTAGCGAATGTGATAGACAGCTCACTCTCTTTGTTTTTCTTGATATAATCTATTATTTCTGAAGCAATACTACCAGCAAGAAGCTGCAAGGCTGCGCCACCAGATCCAGATGCTGCAAAGCACTAACAAGTAAGATCAGACTGCACATGCTTGCATGTACACATTTTCCCCCCATCGTGTAACCAATTCTTATCTTCTATAAAGGCACTTGGTTGGTGATTCTGTTGGGAACCTGTCACTCAAGGAGCTGAAGCAACTCGAAAGCCGGCTTGAGAAAGGCATTGCGAAGATCAGGGCCAGGAAGGTATATTTGAAACTTTGATCAACTTCCCACCGATTTTGCACTCTTTCATCAAGTTTGGCATCCAGCAGTACCGTACCTTCACATAGTACTAGTGTATATAGCGTCCACTAATAAATTGTACAGTAGTGTTTTTACAAGGCATATAAATATGAGTAGTTCTTGAGTTTCTTATATCATTGTTATACTCCTAGATCCATAAATTATTTACTTATAAATGTTGATCCTTCTCTGTGCGTTCATGTCTCAGAATGAGCTCCTATCTTCTGAGATCAACTACATGGTCAAAAGGGTACGTAATGTATACTACTGTATGGGTTGTTCTACAGGCTTCCTTTAGCTAATTAACCAATCTTGGCTTTATTATACGTCTTGCATTTTTTAATACATATATTCTCATCACCATTGTAGGAGATAGAGCTTCAGAGTGACAACATTGATCTCAGAACCAAGGTACAGAAGCTATAAATCAACTTCGATGGTTCCAAATTAATTAAGCTATAACTACTGTCCACGTTATACATGGTCTGGTGACCAGATTGCGGAGGAGGAGCAGCGGATGCAGCAGGTGACTATCGCCAGGCCCTCGGCGGCGCCGGAGCTGAACCCTTTCACCGCACTGGACATGAAGTGCTTCTTCCCTGCCAACCTCTTCGAGGCGGCGGTGCAAGCGCACGCGCAGGCACAGGCTCAGGCTCAGGCTCATGCTCAGGCCTCGCTTCAGCTGAACCTAGGCTACCAGCAGCTTGCTCCACCGGGCGCGGGCGATGTGGCTCATCAGTTCTAGTAAACCTGCAGGAGCTCTTGCTTGACTACACACACTGCAATAAAACTGGAAAGTGGTCGGCAGTGTTATCAGTACTCAACTGTTCCGGTCAAACCGTCTGGCTAAGATATATGTGTGCCAAGTTTTATTGTCCCAAGTACCTCTAAATTTGCCGCTGGTGTAGAACCAAATTTCTGAGAATTACTCACGTATATTCTGACGAATTGCTACACAATTGTGCAGTAAAACCTATTGATTAATAATTACTTTTTTCTTTTTCTTTTTTATGAAAAGGAGGTCGAAGCATCCAAGGATCCACACAACTATTTTTATTATATTATTTAATGAAGTCTTATAAAGCAAATACACGCATCAACTCAATGCCACCTTCCTCGCTACCTGTCGCTACACCCACAACCATCTTTTCATCAAGGAGACCTCGCACCAACGCACATTATCTGATCCAATGGTCTCACCAAGTGATGAGGACATCAATATCATTGTTACACCCACACCCCCTGCTGTCATACACACTGGACCAATCACTAGAGCTCGCGCATGCTAATTGAATTACCAGGTACTTTCATTTCCTGGTAACAATTTTAATGTTCATGAGAATATGATGCTGCCTAAATTAGATACATTTGTCTTGATTACTAATGAAGGGCCTAGCATGGACAAGAGGGATGAACACTGAAGAAGAAACAAGCATGGAGATGAAGACGCGCGCGAAGGGAACGAGAACGACGTTTCTAGTGCAGATTTCAGTACTTTGAAGCCTCCTTGATGGCATACAAGGACATGGACGAAATATACAGGATGCATTGTCATAAATAAAGTCCATAGCTTATAATAGGTGTGGCGTCACCTTATTTTTTGGGCCAGACCCATGTAATTTTGGAATACTTGAGTATATGCTATTTTTTTAATCCGTATGTGTGGGGAAACAAGAGTTAGGGTTGGTTTCGGACCCCTGCTCCAAGGGGTCACGAAGTTTCCCCCATCTTCCTCCATATATACAACCCTTAGGGCGTGTTGACGCTCAAAAGTGGCACGATCATAAAGCAGCATGCCGGGGCAAAAACCTTGCTGGGGTAAAATCTTGCCGGTGTGAAAGCTTGCCGGTGTAAAGGCTTGCCGGCGTGGAAAGCTTGCCGGCACAGAAAGATCGTCCGGTGTGGAAGCTTGCCGGTGTGAAATCTTGCCGGGGGAGAAACCTTGTCAGGGAGGAACCCTTGCCGGAGTACAAACCTTGCCGGAGTGGAACCTTGCCGGTGTGAAAGCTTGCCGGGTAGAAACATTGCCGGTGTGGACAGCTTACTCGGATGGAAAACTTGCCGGGTTGGAGGCTGTGATAGTCAATCAAACGAGAAGTTGAAGATGGGCTCAAAAGATTATTCATATGATCTCGGATGGAAAAATGTTCTACACGAAAGTTGTGCGTCTCGTCAAAACGATCGATTTTGATATAAAGATCGTCCCAATCCGAGGTCGTATGTGAAAGTTAGAACAATCAGAGTGCAGCCCTGTCACGAGGCGAGATGTGGCGCGCCCTACCAGACGCATGTCTGATAGGTAGCGCGAGGGAACATGTGTTTTGCGCGAGCGATTTGACCCTCAAGATGACCTTTGATCAAAAAACGTTCAACATGAAAATTGTTCGTCTTGTCGAAACGGTCAAGATTGCTTTTAGGCTCATTTTCATCCGAAGTCGTTTACCACCTCAAAAATTACCCGCAAGGTGCAGCCAATTTAAACCGAACAGTTTTGGAAAGTTCGGACAAAACCAATCCGAATTTGACTAGTATTTTGGACGTGAATCCAAGCCTTTTCCTTGCACGGGAAGTCCAGCCGCCTCTTATAGACCTAAGGGGTGACGGCCGATTGAACAACACCAATCGAACCAATCAATCTATTACACTTTTATGTTCATCTATCTTTATCCCCTACCCTTGTATCTTTCTTTCTCGTTATTCATTCGTTCTTCGCATTGGAGGGCAGCGATCCACGAGGCTCTAGGGGCGAGCGAATCGACCTAGGGCAGCCCATAGCCGCCGCACTCCCTGACGGGGTCCCTCCCGGGCGTGTGGGGTTTCGGGTCTTCAAAAGCGCCCGCTGACTGTCTTGCGTATCGCGCTATCGGTCGGTCTCCTTCGACGTGAGCTGCAGTGCATCATCCCCGGCGTCGAGGGTACATGTGACGTGTTCATGTGTCAACACACTTTTTGGCGACTCCGCTGGGGACGAAGCTTTGAACGGTCTCCAGCCCGTTCTTGCTACAAAGAGATCGTCATCTAGGGTTTGCAATCTACAAAGATAATATGAATACCCAATTCACATATGTAGATGCAAATAATGCATATGTTGTTGCTAGATCATCTAATGAGAATAATGTATTGGTTAGCCCTAGCTTTATCAATCATATATCTAATTATATGCAAGGGCCGATGCAACAAAATCTCCATGATTCTACTTCATATAATTTTTTTTTGAAAAAAACCCCTACTTCGTATAATTTTAGCAGCATGCAACATATATATCCCAACTTCCATGCATCGGCAGCCCCAAAAATTTATATGCCGATGAATAACATGATGAGTTTGGGCAATCAAGTTGAAACACCTCTTGTAGGAACTTCCAATATCATGCGACAAAGTGTTTCACCTTTTTATTCATCGGCAACTAATTTGAAATATGTGAATCCAACATTGCCGATGGATGGGAGAATTGGCCATGCTACTACTGGCTATTCGGCCATTTACTCTCAACCATCATATGCTACACCTCATGTTAGTAATTTTTCGGCACCATACACAACTGTAGATGCTCATAATTCGGCTTCGCACCTTTCTGATCATAGCCGAATAAATGTAAATTTTACGGGAGCGGTTGTGCCAAATATTGTAGAAGATGAGGTAGTGGTGGCTGCATTGAAGAGTTTAGCCCAAAATAAGAGGATTAGTGCTCTTTGCCTTGAACAACATGAAAATGGGCTATTTCCTGATTATGCCGCAATTAAAGTTAGAGTTTTGCAAGAAGATGAATCTTTGCCAATTGATAAAATTGGCGAGCAAAAATATGGTTTACAACAATGCATATGCCTTCACCTAATACTACATCATATTATACAGCCCCTACACAATTGCAAAGTTTCGGCAACACCCATGTGCCATTGCCGAAAGAATCTAAAAGCATTGGGGGACAATCGTATCCAAAGTGGGCTGAAATTGAGAAAAAGAATAAAGCCAACTTTGCCGCTTGCCGTCAGAAACAAATAGAAAAAGAATTGGCTGAGATAAAAGAAGGTTTGCCAATTGGTATTACCAATGAAAAGAAGGATGATTTGGAACTTGAAAGTGCTTCGGTTGAAAAAGCCGAATCAAGTAGCATATATTCCGAATCCATCAAATCCAAAGAGGCAAGCATTATTGAGAAAGGGCATGGCAAGCATAGCAAAACAACCATGCTTGATATTTCTGAAGTTAATGGAACCTACTTCCTGCCCTATGAGTTCCGTGCCGTAGAAATTGACAAGCCTCAAGGACAAGAGCAGGTAGCCAAACAAAGTTCGACTGATAAGGATCTTCAAGGTAATGATTCACGGAATAAAGAAAAAGATGATGAAGAGGCGTTGGGGAGCCACCCAAAGACGAAGCAAGATATTGTTCAAGCCACACCATTATCATGCTCTCCCAACATATTTGAAGAGGTATGTTTAGCAAGTAATTTACCTATTTTCAGATTTGGTCTAAACTTTATTGTTGATGCATCCATCAGAAAAATCCTCTTAAGTAATTTTGAAAGACCAATGAAGAAGGGTAATTTACTTGTTAGCAATAAAATTGTTATGGAACATATCGGTCAACCCATTGCGCCATTTATAAAGACCGATAGTGACTTATTACTACAGCCAAAGCTTTCCCTGTTGATTTATCTAAAGTTCATATCTATTTGGGTAGCTTTGCTTATTTCATACTTGGCTTGCACTTGGTCTCAATTGAGACATGTATGTTCTAACTATTTTCGTTTTAGAAATTTAAAGCCAAGGTTAAATTCTGTTGAGAAAACCGATGCTGGTATAATATCTTACCCAAAGACATCGGAAATAGAGTGCAAAACATAATGCATAGCCGAATGGTGTGGTGCAAAATCTGAACCATTCGTTTGCTTAATTCCAAAGCCATTCTCACAGCAAGATCGGCTAGAAAATAAAAGGTTTACCTTTAATTCAAACATGTGTGATCAAATCTTTGATTTGTTGTTGAGGAATAATTATATTAGAACTCTTGATCACCATGTTGAGCCATCTGTCCAGGGACGAATGTATTGTAAGTTGCATGATTCGTCCAAGCATAATTTTGAGGATTGTAACATGTTTCGTCAAATAGTTAAATCGGCCATTGATAAAGGACGATTGAAATTTGTTGAGACACCAAGAGATGACCAGTCTATTCCGATTGGTCCCGATGGCAGAAAGTTTTTGCATCGGCTGCTTCAAGACGATCCATTTAAGGAGAAGGTAAAAACTGCAGGTGATGGGATCAAGCTTTCAAGTAAACAAGTTGTTGAAGAGCATAATGAACATAATCTTGAGAGCGAAAATTTCATCGAAGCTACAATGGAGACGCCAAGGACTAGGGTGCAGCAAGCAAATCCAATGATCAATGAAAGCAAACCGAAAGAAAACAAAGGCCGAAATAAGTGCAAGTGTAAGAGATCAAAAATCACCTTCACTAAACTATTGGATAAATATCAAAAGAAGAGTGAAGATAAGAATGCTTATCGGCCCAACCATGCAAAGAAACCAAGATCACCCCCAAGGCACAAATATAAGGATCGGTATTGGCAAAGTGAGAATTTTAATGCAACATATTCATATCCTTATTTTGGGCCGCCAATGCCAATGCCGTGGATGCCTCCCTATGCTCATATAGATCCATATCCATCATGGGACAGGTATGATACAAGGGCACATTCTCCATCTTATTTTAGACCATCTCACCAATATTATGCAGCTCTGAGAAGATCAATATCTGAACAATCACATGTTAAAGACCGTTTCAATCATAAGGAATCGGTCCAGAGCTCAAGGATGAAGAAAGAGGTGGTCAAGCAAGTCTACCGCGTGAAAAGAGATGGTCATAAGTGTGCTACTTCAGATTTGATCTCAAATAATAAAGAGCCAATTAAAGTGTTGACATTGGCTACAAAAGGCAATGAGACGAAGCAACCAATTATTGAGAGTCAAAGTGCCAAATCTGAAGAAAAGAAGTTGAGAGTACACAATGATAGAGGCTAAGGTGTCCTATTGTTTCGATGAGATGGTGCCTATCGTTTTCTGTGGAAGTCGACCTTGACGATCCGACTACTAACGTGCAAGACGTCGCGCCTTAGCAATCGCTAAACCAACTTCCGAGGGTTATTGACCACGCCGGAGCACGATCAACCTGACCACGAGGGTCTGTTTCCTGCGAGCAAACGAAGAACAAGCAAGAAACTGAGATTGCAATTGGGATATTGCGAATATAAGATGAAAGCTTTATTGATCAAGGTGGGGTTCTGTGACGTCTTGGTCTGGTCGTTGGACACAAATGAAGTACGTGAAGTTGCAGCTATGGCGAACTTTTAATCTAAACAAAACCCAAAGTCTAAACGACGCCCTAAGGGCTATATATATGGAGGAAGAGGGGGGAATTTCGTGGCCCTTGAGGGTGGGGTCCGAAACCAACCCTAACTCTTGTTTCCCCACACATACGGACTCTAAAAATAGCCTATACTTAAGTATTTCGAAATTACATGGGCCTGGCCCATTAATAAGGTGACACAGCACCTAGAATAGCCTATGGACGAATATTATGAAGTGGCATCTTGTATATTTCATCCAAGGCTTCATGCACTCCTTATGGAGGCTTTAAAGTCTTGAAATCATCACTTGTAACTCCGTTCTTGATCCCCTTGCGCATGCCATCCACTCCATGTGTGTTCTTGCTCCACCCTTCTCCAAGCTAGGCCCTTCATTTGTAAGCAAAACAAATGTATCCAATTTAGGCAGCATCATAATCTCATGAACATTAGAATCATTACCAAGAAACGAAAGTACCTGGTAATTTAATTGGCGTGCGCGAGCTCTAGTAATTGGTCCAGTATATGTAACAGTAGGGGCTGTGGGTGTAACAATGGTATTGATGTCCTCATCATCCTCCCCTTCTTGAAATGAAGTCGTCCTCGACGGAAGCGCATCTTCCTCACCCAAATAAGGCTTCAAATCTGCAATGTTTAAAGTGGGACTAACCCCAAAATCTACAGGTAGCTCAAGTTTATATGCATTATCATTTATTTTCTCTAACACCTTAAAAGGACCATCAGCACGTGGCATTAGCTTTGACTTGCGCAGATTAGGAAATCTATCTTTACGCAAATGTAACCAAACAAGATCTCCAGGCGCAAACACAACATGTTTTCTACCCTTATCTCCAGCAAGTTTATATTTAGCATTCATACGCTCAATGTTTTCCTTAGTTAACTCATGCATTTTTAAAATCAATTCAGAACGTTCTTTAGCATCAAAATTAACCTTCTCTGAAGATGGAAGAGGCAACAAATCAATAGGTGCACGAGGTAGGAAACCATACACAATTTCAAAAGGGCACATCTTAGTAGTAGAATGCAATGAACGATTATAAGAAAATTCAATATGAGGCAAGCATTCTTCCCACATTTTCTTGTTATTCTTCAAAACAGCCCTAAGCATAGTAGACAATGTTCTATTGACTACTTCAGTTTGTCCATCAGTTTAGGGTGACAAGTAGTACTAAAAAGCAGCTTAGTCCCCAACTTAGCCCATAAACATCTCCAAAAGTGGCTAAGAAATTTAGTATCACGATCTGAAACAATAGTATTTGGCACACCATGTAAGCGAATAATTTCACGAAAGAACAAATCAGCAACATTAACAGCATCATCGCTTTTATGACATGGTATAAAGTGTGCCATTTTCGAGAACCTATCCACGACAACAAATATGCTATGCCTCCCCTTCTTTGTTCGAGGTAAACCTAAAACAAAGTCCATAGATATATCCTCCCAAGGAACACTAGGTACAAGCAAAGGCATATATAAACCATGAGGATTGAGTCGTGACTTAGCTCTTTGACATGTAGTGCAGCGAGCAACAAAACTCTCAACATCCCGTCTCATCTTTGGCCAAAATAAATGTGTAGCAAGTATATCCTCCATCTTCTTGACGCCAAAGTGTCCCATTAATCCTCCTCCATGCGCCTCCTGCAACAATAAAAGACGAACGGAGCTAGCTGGAATGCATAGCTTGTTAGCACGAAACACAAATCCATCGTTAAGAACGAACTTGTTCCAAGTTCTCCCTTCCTTACAATTCGGCAATACATCTTTAAATTCAGCATCATGAACATATTGATCTTTGATGGTCTCCAAACCAAATATTTTAAAGTCAAGTTGTGAAAGCATAGTATAACGACGAGACAAGGCATCAGCAATAACATTTTCTTTACCCTTCTTGTGTTTAATGACATAAGGGAAAGTCTCAATGAATTCAACACATTTAGCATGTCTACGGTTCAGTTTTGCTTGACTTTTAATGTGTTTCAAAGATTCATGATCAGAATGTATAACAAATTCCTTGGGCCATAAATAATGTTGCCATGTTTCTAAGGTCCGAACAAGAGCATATCATTCTTTATCATAAGTAGAATAGTTCAGACTAGGCCC
Organism: Triticum aestivum; assembly: GCF_018294505.1. Classification (NCBI taxonomy): domain Eukaryota; kingdom Viridiplantae; phylum Streptophyta; class Magnoliopsida; order Poales; family Poaceae; genus Triticum; species Triticum aestivum. Next base: position 240,246,021 of record NC_057806.1, read on the forward strand.
ACTCAATTTTTCAGAAAAGTATGCAACAGGTTTTCCATCTTGTAATAACACACCTCCTAATCCAATTCCACTAGCATCACATTCAAGCTCAAAAGTCTTATTTAAATTAGGAAGTTGGAGTAAAGGAGCATGTGTCAACTTATCTTTCAATACCGTGAAGGCTTCTTCCTGTGCGATACCCCAAACAAAAGGCACATCCTTCTTTGTAAGCTCGTTGAGAGGTGCAGCAATGGTGCTGAAATCTCTCACAAAACGCCTATAGAAACCAGCAAGGCCAAGGAAACTCCTCACTTGTGTGACCGTTTTGGGCTGCGGCTAACTCTCAATAGCTTCAATCTTGGCTTTATCAACTTCAATTCCCTGTGGAGTAACAACATAGCCAAGAAAAGATACTCGGTCGGTGCAAAAGGTGCACTTTCCAAGGTTTCCAAACAAACATGCATCACGTAGAGCAATAAAAACAGCATGTAAATGTTCCAAATGTTCCTCCAAAGATTTGCTATAAATCAATATGTCATCAAAGTAAACTACCACAAATCGTCCAATGAAAGCACGTAAAACTTCGTTCATTAACCTCATGAAAGTACTAGGTGCATTAGTTAACCCAAAAGGCATGACTAACCACTCATATAATCCAAACTTAGTTTTAAATGTGGTTTTCCATTCATCTCCCAATTTCATACGAATTTGATGGTATCCACTACGCAAATCAACTTTGAAGAATATTGTAGAGCCACTCAATTCATCAAGCATATCATCTAGCCTAGGAATAGGATGACGATAACGAATAGTAATATTATTTATGCCTCTACAATCAACGTACATACGCGACGTACTATCCTTTTTCGGCACTAAAATGATAGGAACAGCACAAGGACTAAGGGATTCGCGTATATAACCTTTGTCGAGCAGTTCTTGTACTTGACGCATAATCTCCTTCGTCTCCTCTGGATTGGTATGGTATGGTGCATGGTTGGGTAGCGAAGCACCGGGAATTAAGTCAATTTGATGCTCAATCCCTCGAATAGGTGGTAATCCCGGTGGCACGTCTTGTGGAAAGACGTCAGCGAACTCCTGCAAAATGTTAGTGACAGCAGGGGGCAAAGAGGAAGGCACGTCCTCGAATGAAAATAATGCCTCTTTGCACACAAAGGCATAGCAAACAGATTTGCTGAAATCTAGCTCATCAATATCAGATTTGGTGGCAAGTAAACATGCACTTTTCAATTTAATTTCAAAAACAACAGTAGATGGTTTATTATTAGACTTCATTTGGTGCTCAAATTCTTTTGCCACAATCTGATTTTCACTCTTATTTGTCTCATGTTTTGCTTTATTAGCTCTATTAATATCATCTTTCAAAATGGAATCAGGAGTCATAGGAAGCAAAGTAATATTTTTATCGTTATGAACAAGAGTATACTGATTGTTTCTACCATGGTGTACAGAATTTTTCTCAAATTGCCATGGTCTACCAAGTAATAAGGAACATGCTTGCATAGGTACCACATCACAATCAACATAATCAGCATATGTAGAGATACTAAAATGCACACGAACAGTACGTGTTACCTTAACCTTGCCGCTGTTGTTGAACCATTGGATGTAGTAAGGATGTGGATGTGGTCTTGTGGTGAGAGATAGCTTCTCCACCATCTCCATGCTAGCCAAGTTATTGCAGCTCCCTCCATCTATGATCACGCGAACAAAACGTTCCTTCACAACTCCCTTTGTATGGAACAAATTATGCCTCTGATTTTGCTCAGCTTGTGTAACCTGCACACTCAAAACACGTTGAGCAACTAAACATTCATACCTGTCAGCATCTTCAGGAGCCATGTATTACGTCTCATGATCAGAATCGTCTCCACCGTGTTCGTCACGTGTAATAAGAGCCAAAGTCTCCTCATCATAGTCACTAGCGGACTCATACCCACCATCCTCAGTAACAATCATCACACGCTTAGATGGGCATTCTCTCGCACAATGACCTCCACCCTTGCAACGTCGACAAATAATATCATGTGTTTGCCCTGTTGATGCCATGGATGAAGAAGAGCTCTTTGCAGGCCCAGAAGGTGTGCTCTTGGAAGATAGTGGTGATTGTGCCTGCTTTATTGTATCACGGTTGGAGGTGGCAGCCGACGGAGGCACCGGTGTAGCAGAACGTGTGGAAGTAGATGATGCACGTGGTGTCCATGATGAAGGTCGACCTGCAGAAAAGTTAGTCCGCGCCAATGCCTGTCGATCCTGCACTTCACGTTCAGCTTTACAAGCAAGATGGAATAAACGACTGATATTAGTATACTCCTTATACTCTAGAATCGTCTGAATATCTCTATTTAATCCACCCATAAAACGTGCAAGCATAGCTTCATTCTCCTCAACAATACCACATCTAATCATGCCAGTTTGTAATTCCTGATAATATTCTTCTACAGAATTTTTTCCCTATCTTAAGCGCTGCAATTTTTGAAGTAATTCACGTTGATAATATGGTGGAACCCAACGAGTACGCATAGCAGTTTTCAAAGCAGCCCAAGTAGCCGGAACAGGATATAATCTACAATGCCCAGACCACCAAACACATGCAAAACTAGTGAATGCACAAACAACAGCAGGAACACGTCTCTCCTCGGGATATTGTAAACATGTAAGTCGTTGTTCAGTTTCTAACTCCCAAGTAAGATATATATCAGGAACATATCTACCCTCAAATGGTGGAATATTCAATTTTAGTTTAGGGAGATGGTCATGATCTCGTACCTGAGGGTGAGCCCTACCATTGCCATTATTTGCATGTGGACGACCTGGTGGTTGATGTGCTAGTGGTGGCACGTAGTTCTGATTTTGATCAACCTCATCCTCATAATCTCCCACATAATCAGCCTCCTCCACATCAGCAGTAGGAGCCATAGAAGTATCAACAGTAGCACCAGCAGTTTGGCCCGACTGAAGAGGGACACGGCTCGCTCGGCGGAGGGCTGTTTCCCGACGTGGAGGTAGTCGGTGTTGTTGCTGTTGTTGCAGAGGTGCGGCAGGAGCAGCCGGTGGTGGTGGTGGAAAACGCGAAAGCAATTCAGCAAACTTGTTATCGAGCTTTGTTTCAAACGTCTTCTCCATGCCATCTATCTTCTCCATGGCCTCTTCAAATCTGTTTATCACATCTTGCACCTGTACACTCATCATTTACTGAAACGTATCATGAAGCTCCTTGTTCGTCAAGTTCTCCTAGTCAGTCTCGTCAGATTGTGATCCTGGCATGGTTAGCAGCAATAGAAACACATAAGAATATGATCCTACAGACTACTAACAAGTGGTGGTGGTGGCAGGTGTCACAAATCCGTCAAGCAAATCTCAAATTCTTAGCAGTTCTTACCCAGCAGCAGGCGGTGATCGACAACCGTTATAGTCAAAACTCTCAAAAGCTTGGATAGAGCGATTGCCAGGGAGAGTCAAACGCACGACGTAGATGTATGTGGAGCTGGGAAGGCTTATAGTATGGTAGCAAAAAGGGTCAGCAATAATCAATTCAGAGATGCAAAGTTGAATAAACGCTCAACGACGGTACTGTGCTGGTCCTAGGCTAGACCGTGCTAGAGACGCGAGCCTAGAACACTAACAAAATCACGGCGCTGCACGTAAATAAGGGAAAAGCACACTCTGGAACTCTTTTTTTTCGCTCTTTTATTTTTTTTTGCGCTCCTTTTTTTTGCGAAAAATCACTATAATGGCGAAACAAGAGTTAGGGTTGGTTTCGGACCCCTGCTCCAAGGGGTCACGAAGTTTCCCCCATCTTCCTCCATATATACAACCCTTAGGGCGTGTTGACGCTCAAAAGTGGCACGATCATAAAGCAGCATGCCGGGGCAAAAACCTTGCTGGGGTAAAATCTTGCCGGTGTGAAAGCTTGCCGGTACAAACCCCGGCGTGGAAAGCTTGCCGGCACAGAAAGATCGTCCGGTGTGGAAGCTTGCCGGTGTGAAATCTTGCCGGGGGAGAAACCTTGTCAGGGAGGAACCCTTGCCGGAGTACAAACCTTGCCGGAGTGGAACCTTGCCGGTGTGAAAGCTTGCCGGGTAGAAACATTGCCGGTGTGGACAGCTTACTCGGATGGAAAACTTGCCGGGTTGGAGGCTGTGATAGTCAATCAAACGAGAAGTTGAAGATGGGCTCAAAAGATTATTCATATGATCTCGGATGGAAAAATGTTCTACACGAAAGTTGTGCGTCTCGTCAAAACGATCGATTTTGATATAAAGATCGTCCCAATCCGAGGTCGTATGTGAAAGTTAGAACAATCGGAGTGCAGCCCTGTCACGAGGCGAGATGTGGCGCGCCCTACCAGACGCATGTCTGATAGGTAGCGCGAGGGAACATGTGTTTTGCGCGAGCGATTTGACCCTCAAGATGACCTTTGATCAAAAAACGTTCAACATGAAAATTGTTCGTCTTGTCGAAACGGTCAAGATTGCTTTTAGGCTCATTTTCATCCGAAGTCGTTTACCACCTCAAAAATTACCCGCAAGGTGCAGCCAATTTAAACCGAACAGTTTTGGAAAGTTCGGACAAAACCAATCCGAATTTGACTAGTATTTTGGACGTGAATCCAAGCCTTTTCCTTGCACGGGAAGTCCAGCCGCCTCTTATAGACCTAAGGGGTGACGGCCGATTGAACAACACCAATCGAACCAATCAATCTATTACACTTTTATGTTCATCTATCTTTATCCCCTACCCTTGTATCTTTCTTTCTCGTTATTCATTCGTTCTTCGCATTGGAGGGCAGCGATCCACGAGGCTCTAGGGGCGAGCGAATCGACCTAGGGCAGCCCATAGCCGCCGCACTCCCTGACGGGGTCCCTCCCGGGCGTGTGGGGTTTCGGGTCTTCAAAAGCGCCCGCTGACTGTCTTGCGTATCGCGCTATCGGTCGGTCTCCTTCGACGTGAGCTGCAGTGCATCATCCCCGGCGTCGAGGGTACATGTGACGTGTTCATGTGTCAACACACTTTTTGGCGACTCCGCTGGGGACGAAGCTTTGAACGGTCTCCAGCCCGTTCTTGCTACAAAGAGATCGTCATCTAGGGTTTGCAATCTACAAAGATAATATGAATACCCAATTCACATATGTAGATGCAAATAATGCATATGTTGTTGCTAGATCATCTAATGAGAATAATGTATTGGCTAGCCCTAGCTTTATCAATCATATATCTAATTATATGCAAGGGCCGATGCAACAAAATCTCCATGATTCTACTTCATATAATTTTTTTTTGAAAAAACCCCTACTTCGTATAATTTTAGCAGCATGCAACATATATATCCCAACTTCCATGCATCGGCAACCCCAAAAATTTATATGCCGATGAATAACATGATGAGTTTGGGCAATCAAGTTGAAACACCTCTTGTAGGAACTTCCAATATCATGCGACAAAGTGTTTCACCTTTTTATTCATCGGCAACTAATTTGAAATATGTGAATCCAACATTGCCGATGGATGGGAGAATTGGCCATGCTACTACTGGCTATTCGGCCATTTACTCTCAACCATCATATGCTACACCTCATGTTAGTAATTTTTCGGCACCATACACAACTGTAGATGCTCATAATTCGGCTTCGCACCTTTCTGATCATAGCCGAATAAATGTAAATTTTACGGGAGCGGTTGTGCCAAATATTGTAGAAGATGAGGTAGTGGTGGCTGCATTGAAGAGTTTAGCCCAAAATAAGAGGATTAGTGCTCTTTGCCTTGAACAACATGAAAATGGGCTATTTCCTGATTATGCCGCAATTAAAGTTAGAGTTTTGCAAGAAGATGAATCTTTGCCAATTGATAAAATTGGCGAGCAAAAATATGGTTTACAACAATGCATATGCCTTCACCTAATACTACATCATATTATACAGCCCCTACACAATTGCAAAGTTTCGGCAACACCCATGTGCCATTGCCGAAAGAATCTAAAAGCATTGGGGGACAATCGTATCCAAAGTGGGCTGAAATTGAGAAAAAGAATAAAGCCAACTTTGCCGCTTGCCGTCAGAAACAAATAGAAAAAGAATTGGCTGAGATAAAAGAAGGTTTGCCAATTGGTATTACCAATGAAAAGAAGGATGATTTGGAACTTGAAAGTGCTTCGGTTGAAAAAGCCGAATCAAGTAGCATATATTCCGAATCCATCAAATCCAAAGAGGCAAGCATTATTGAGAAAGGGCATGGCAAGCATAGCAAAACAACCATGCTTGATATTTCTGAAGTTAATGGAACCTACTTCCTGCCCTATGAGTTCCGTGCCGTAGAAATTGACAAGCCTCAAGGACAAGAGCAGGTAGCCAAACAAAGTTCGACTGATAAGGATCTTCAAGGTAATGATTCACGGAATAAAGAAAAAGATGATGAAGAGGCGTTGGGGAGCCACCCAAAGACGAAGCAAGATATTGTTCAAGCCACACCATTATCATGCTCTCCCAACATATTTGAAGAGGTATGTTTAGCAAGTAATTTACCTATTTTCAGATTTGGTCTAAACTTTATTGTTGATGCATCCATCAGAAAAATCCTCTTAAGTAATTTTGAAAGACCAATGAAGAAGGGTAATTTACTTGTTAGCAATAAAATTGTTATGGAACATATCGGTCAACCCATTGCGCCATTTATAAAGACCGATAGTGACTTATTACTACAGCCAAAGCTTTCCCTGTTGATTTATCTAAAGTTCATATCTATTTGGGTAGCTTTGCTTATTTCATACTTGGCTTGCACTTGGTCTCAATTGAGACATGTATGTTCTAACTATTTTTGTTTTAGAAATTTAAAGCCAAGGTTAAATTCTGTTGAGAAAACCGATGCTGGTATAATATCTTACCCAAAGACATCGGAAATAGAGTGCAAAACATAATGCATAGCCGAATGGTGTGGTGCAAAATCTGAACCATTCGTTTGCTTAATTCCAAAGCCATTCTCACAGCAAGATCGGCTAGAAAATAAAAGGTTTACCTTTAATTCAAACATGTGTGATCAAATCTTTGATTTGTTGTTGAGGAATAATTATATTAGAACTCTTGATCACCATGTTGAGCCATCTGTCCAGGGACGAATGTATTGTAAGTTGCATGATTCGTCCAAGCATAATTTTGAGGATTGTAACATGTTTCGTCAAATAGTTAAATCGGCCATTGATAAAGGACGATTGAAATTTGTTGAGACACCAAGAGATGACCAGTCTATTCCGATTGGTCCCGATGGCAGAAAGTTTTTGCATCGGCTGCTTCAAGACGATCCATTTAAGGAGAAGGTAAAAACTGCAGGTGATGGGATCAAGCTTTCAAGTAAACAAGTTGTTGAAGAGCATAATGAACATAATCTTGAGAGCGAAAATTTCATCGAAGCTACAATGGAGACGCCAAGGACTAGGGTGCAGCAAGCAAATCCAATGATCAATGAAAGCAAACCGAAAGAAAACAAAGGCCGAAATAAGTGCAAGTGTAAGAGATCAAAAATCACCTTCACTAAACTATTGGATAAATATCAAAAGAAGAGTGAAGATAAGAATGCTTATCGGCCCAACCATGCAAAGAAACCAAGATCACCCCCAAGGCACAAATATAAGGATCGGTATTGGCAAAGTGAGAATTTTAATGCAACATATTCATATCCTTATTTTGGGCCGCCAATGCCAATGCCGTGGATGCCTCCCTATGCTCATATAGATCCATATCCATCATGGGACAGGTATGATACAAGGGCACATTCTCCATCTTATTTTAGACCATCTCACCAATATTATGCAGCTCTGAGAAGATCAATATCTGAACAATCACATGTTAAAGACCGTTTCAATCATAAGGAATCGGTCCAGAGCTCAAGGATGAAGAAAGAGGTGGTCAAGCAAGTCTACCGCGTGAAAAGAGATGGTCATAAGTGTGCTACTTCAGATTTGATCTCAAATAATAAAGAGCCAATTAAAGTGTTGACATTGGCTACAAAAGGCAATGAGACGAAGCAACCAATTATTGAGAGTCAAAGTGCCAAATCTGAAGAAAAGAAGTTGAGAGTACACAATGATAGAGGCTAAGGTGTCCTATTGTTTCGATGAGATGGTGCCTATCGTTTTCTGTGGAAGTCGACCTTGACGATCCGACTACTAACGTGCAAGACGTCGCGCCTTAGCAATCGCTAAACCAACTTCCGAGGGTTATTGACCACGCCGGAGCACGATCAACCTGACCACGAGGGTCTGTTTCCTGCGAGCAAACGAAGAACAAGCAAGAAACTGAGATTGCAATTGGGATATTGCGAATATAAGATGAAAGCTTTATTGATCAAGGTGGGGTTCTGTGACGTCTTGGTCTGGTCGTTGGACACAAATGAAGTACGTGAAGTTGCAGCTATGGCGAACTTTTAATCTAAACAAAACCCAAAGTCTAAACGACGCCCTAAGGGCTATATATATGGAGGAAGAGGGGGGAATTTCGTGGCCCTTGAGGGTGGGGTCCGAAACCAACCCTAACTCTTGTTTCCCCACACATACGGACTCTAAAAATAGCCTATACTTAAGTATTTCGAAATTACATGGGCCTGGCCCATTAATAAGGTGACACAGCACCTAGAATAGCCTATGGACGAATATTATGAAGTGGCATCTTGTATATTTCATCCAAGGCTTCATGCACTCCTTATGGAGGCTTTAAAGTCTTGAAATCATCACTTGTAACTCCGTTCTTGATCCCCTTGCGCATGCCATCCACTCCATGTGTGTTCTTGCTCCACCCTTCTCCAAGCTAGGCCCTTCATTTGTAAGCAAAACAAATGTATCCAATTTAGGCAGCATCATAATCTCATGAACATTAGAATCATTACCAAGAAACGAAAGTACCTGGTAATTTAATTGGCGTGCGCGAGCTCTAGTAATTGGTCCAGTATATGTAACAGTAGGGGCTGTGGGTGTAACAATGGTATTGATGTCCTCATCATCCTCCCCTTCTTGAAATGAAGTCGTCCTCGACGGAAGCGCATCTTCCTCACCCAAATAAGGCTTCAAATCTGCAATGTTTAAAGTGGGACTAACCCCAAAATCTACAGGTAGCTCAAGTTTATATGCATTATCATTTATTTTCTCTAACACCTTAAAAGGACCATCAGCACGTGGCATTAGCTTTGACTTGCGCAGATTAGGAAATCTATCTTTACGCAAATGTAACCAAACAAGATCTCCAGGCGCAAACACAACATGTTTTCTACCCTTATCTCCAGCAAGTTTATATTTAGCATTCATACGCTCAATGTTTTCCTTAGTTAACTCATGCATTTTTAAAATCAATTCAGAACGTTCTTTAGCATCAAAATTAACCTTCTCTGAAGATGGAAGAGGCAACAAATCAATAGGTGCACGAGGTAGGAAACCATACACAATTTCAAAAGGGCACATCTTAGTAGTAGAATGCAATGAACGATTATAAGAAAATTCAATATGAGGCAAGCATTCTTCCCACATTTTCTTGTTATTCTTCAAAACAGCCCTAAGCATAGTAGACAATGTTCTATTGACTACTTCAGTTTGTCCATCAGTTTAGGGTGACAAGTAGTACTAAAAAGCAGCTTAGTCCCCAACTTAGCCCATAAACATCTCCAAAAGTGGCTAAGAAATTTAGTATCACGATCTGAAACAATAGTATTTGGCACACCATGTAAGCGAATAATTTCACGAAAGAACAAATCAGCAACATTAACAGCATCATCGCTTTTATGACATGGTATAAAGTGTGCCATTTTCGAGAACCTATCCACGACAACAAATATGCTATGCCTCCCCTTCTTTGTTCGAGGTAAACCTAAAACAAAGTCCATAGATATATCCTCCCAAGGAACACTAGGTACAAGCAAAGGCATATATAAACCATGAGGATTGAGTCGTGACTTAGCTCTTTGACATGTAGTGCAGCGAGCAACAAAACTCTCAACATCCCGTCTCATCTTTGGCCAAAATAAATGTGTAGCAAGTATATCCTCCATCTTCTTGACGCCAAAGTGTCCCATTAATCCTCCTCCATGCGCCTCCTGCAACAATAAAAGACGAACGGAGCTAGCTGGAATGCATAGC